>NC_056744.1:375926499-376122967 GCF_019279795.1 Protopterus annectens
TTTAATTAATGTATACTGGATACCTGGAATTGGTATTAATACAGTGAAACATCATATTGATAAGATCATATCATTCTCTATAGGGATATTATTTTAGCTGGTGATTTTAATTGTATACTACATGAAAGTGATACTACCACTATAAAGAAAAGAAGAATTACATCTAATGCAAAACATTTAAATGATTTTGCTAATTCTTATCATTTGAATGATATTAATAATCAGATAGTCAAAATCATTACCATACACCTTTTTTTCTAACAGATACAAAACTTATTCAAAAATAGATAGGGTCTTTATTTCTAACCAGATGGTAACAGATTTAATTAATTCCAAAATCATTTCATGTCCTATATCTGATCATAACTCAATTGTTTTTGAATTCATGATAAAAATACTCATAATGTTCAGATCAAAAGGATACCAGCATACTTAACTCAGCTAAAAGACTATAAAGAATATATACTTTCAGAAGTACAACATTTTCTAGACATAAATAATACTCCTGAAGTCCCCATTGTCTATGTTTGGGATGCCTTAAAATCATATCTATATGGACAAAGTATCAGATGGTATAATAACAAAAGGAAATCTTGGGATAAGGAATTGTTAGATATTCAAAGTAAACTAGACTCTTATAAACATAATAATAAAGAAAATATTATGGACAAGAAAGTTATTGAAGAAATAAACAAACTAAATGAGAAATACAAAGAAATTTTAACTCATAAAGTTAAAATAACTTTAGAGAATACAAGTTTTGTCTTATTCAATAAGCCCCAAATACTTACATAGACTTAAAAATAAAACAAAAGATTGAATAAACAAAACCATATCAAAGAAATCTTTTCTCTAAGGAAAAAGAAGAATGTTTCTAGTATACCAGAAATACTGGATGAATTTAGAAATCACTTTCACAAGATTAACCATAACAACATTAACATGGAACCTAAAGATAAAATAAAGGAGTTTATAACCACAAACATGAATAAAAAGCTTAATAAACAACAGATTAAACTATTGGACAAGAGTATTTCATATACAGAAGTTATTACACAAATAAATAAGCTTAAATCAAACAAAGCACCGGGTAATGATGGTATTATACCAGAGATATATAAAATCCTTTCTAAAACTACATATTCATTAATACATAAGGTTTTTATTCTGGCCCAAACTGAGTTAATAACCCCCCCATCTTGGCAATATACATTTATTTCACCAATTTTAAAACCTAATAAAGATCCAACTAGATGTTCTTCATATCGACCCATCTCATTACTTAATGTTGATTATAAAATGTTTATGAGTATTTTTGCTGATAGATTGAAGACAATTATCCCCGGCATTATAGACATAGATCAGACGGGCTTCATTGTAAATAGAAATAGTTTGATAATATAAGAAGAACTTTAACATTAATTGACTTTGCAAATAGGAAAAAGAAAGATTTAACACTTATTAGTCTTGATATAGGTTCAGCATTTGATTCAGTAAGTTGGGACTATCTGTTTACCTTACTGAAGTGCACAAATTTCTCTGATGCATTTGTAAATTTAATTGAGCATTTATACAAAGGAACGCTGGCTTATATTAAGGTAGGAACATATGTTTCACAAAAAATACCCATTCTTAAAGGTACAAAGCAAGGATGTCCACTTTCTCCACTATTATTCACTTTAGTAATGGAGCCTTGGGCTAATTTGATTAGAAACAGTACTGACATAGAGGGTTTTGAAATAGAAGAAAATACAACATCAAAAATTCAACTTTTGCAGATGATGTTCTAATTACATCAGCAGGATCTAATTCTTCTATGCAGTCTTTATTTGATAAAATGATGAATTTTAAAAGTATTTCTGGTTTAATATTCAATGAAGAAAAACTAAAATACTACCTATATATACGAAAAAATACTCTCATTAGTGATTTTACTAAATATGTACCCAACTCAGGTCAGATAACTTATTTAGGTATAATACTATCTAAAGATATTAAATCTATTATATATAATAACTATGATACCTGTTTTCTTAATATACAAAATCTTTTTAATACCTGGAATAATATGTTTTTTACTATGGAGGAGAGACTTACAATTATTAAAATGATAATATTCCCCAAGATTTTATACTTAATACAATCAATAATACTTTCACCTACAAAAATAACTATCAAGAAACTGAATACATTAATGTTAAATTTCTTATGGGCACCTAATAGACCTAGGATTGCATTAAAGAAACATACTAATAGCTGGTCTCAAGGGGTATTTCTTTTCCAGACTTTAATTTATATATTATCTCTTCTATTATAAAAGTTATTACTTTATTAATAGATCGGTCATATGTCGCAAAATGGAAAGATTATTGGGAGCTAATTAGTATGCACTTCATGAAAATCTCCTTAACACATAAAAATATGATTATAAATAACTCCATGTTGTGGTTGCTAAAGGAATTTTGTACTTCACCTATTACACCTAAACATATGGTCTGTTACCCATTAAATATTATTATTAGTTATCATAACTTTATATTCATGCACCCTAAGTATAGGGAATGGAATTTTATTGTATTCCCTATAATTTATACTCAGGGTATGCTTATGTCATCTACTTCTGAAGGAGCTCATTTAGCTATAGATAATAATCTAAAGTACTGATATCAGCTGATATCTGATAATAAAGTTAAAAATCTAGATTTCTTAAAACAAGAATTTGATCTAAGAGAAACTTGCTGGTTAGAGGTTCAGATCTTTAGACAACATCTCATTGATAGAATAGATCTAATGTCTATAACAGTTAAAGAATCTATTCCAAAACTGATTGATTACTTGATAATAAATTTACAGCATAAAGTTTCTGATAAAGGTAAACTTTCATATATACATAAAATTATCAGACAAGAAACTTTTTACAATGTAGATTCATACTGGAATTATTTCACCTCTATTAATGGGGACCCACCAACTCAACAAGATAAACAATATATATTGGAATCTGCTTATAGAACTACATCTTCCATTGTCTGGAGACTTTATACATGGAAATTTTTACATAGATCTTTTATACACCTTTGATGATGAATAAAATTAATAATAAAGATAATCTATGTAAGAGATGTAATGTAGAAATTAATGCTGACTGGGCTCATATGTTTTATGACTGTATGAAGTTGAAAGAATACTGGAAGTCAATTAATGAATTTTTGCAGGCTCTTTTTACAGATAATTTCATTATTTCTAAGTCTCTTATATTATTCAACACACCTGTACCTCAATGTGTTGAAAAGATTAAGCTTCCCTTGTTATGGTCTATCCTAGCAGTGGCTAGGAAAATAATAACTAGAAATTGGATTTCAGATACACCTCCTCCGTTCAATGAATTTAAAAATGTTATGAATATAATGTGTCATATGGAAATAAGCACAATTAGAATGAGAACAACTAGAAAAACATCACATTTTATTGTATGGGATAATTTACAAAATTTGTTAAAAAAATTCTAATTTCAATAGCACAGTATTTTAGTTTAATTAATTGATCTGATTGTAGTGGATGTCTTTGTAAATACTTTAGTTGTTTTGTTGAATATTATAATAATACCTATTTTTAATTATTTGTATAAAATTGTTATGATATTTCTCTTATATGTTAAAACAATAAACTTGTTTTAAAAAAAAAAGAAATCACAGAATGCAAAAACTGAGCAAAATTCTGTATCTCCAGACTCAAAGCGTAGACAACATATAGACTATTTTCACAGACATTTACACATATAACACCTAGTTATTATATCAACAGAAAGAGACATTTAAGTATTGCACTGTGAACATTAGAGTATTGCACTATGGACTTAGAGTATTGCATTATGGTTAATTTATGAATCTGCATATACTGCACTGAAAGAAGAGATATTTTACTGCATTGCTACTGCCCTAGATGGCCTATAAGTTACAGTCATGGTGAATATTGCTCTAAGTATTAGGTGAGACTGGTAACCAGGTTCTTGCACAAATTTAGACAGTTTCTACTGACCCAGTTGGACATCATGGAGTGTAGTGGTTATTAGAGTTCAGCAGCCTGATGACATTAGGGAAGAAGCTGTTCCTGAATCTCGTAGTTCTGCAACATATGCTTTGGAAGCGCTTTCTGGATGATAGATGCAGGAACAGTCTGTAAGCAGGATGAGTGCAGTTTTTATTTATTCCTCTGGACCTGCTGAGACATCTGGATAAGTACAAGTCATGGTTAGGTGGTAAGGTGGCCTTGATGATCCTCTCAGATGTATTCATCACTCTCTTTAGGGATTTGTGCTCAGAGGTAGAGCAGTTTCCAATACCATACTACGAGGTTGTTCGTCAGGATGATTTCTATCATACCTGTGTAGAAGGTAGTGAGAACTGCCAATGGGACATTCGCTGCCCTCAGCCTTCTTAAAAAGTGCGATCTCTGGTGTGCTTTCTTGACTATGGCATTTGTTTTTGTGTTCCAAGACAAGTCCTCATCGATGTGCAACTGTTTCCCCATTGATGGTGAGGGGAGAATGTTCCTTGCGATTTTTCCTGTAGTTCACAATTATCTCTTTTGTCTTGTTCACATTTAGTGCTAAGTTGTTATTTCTGCACGAGGTAATGAGTTGTTCCACCTCATCTCTATATGCCGTCATTCATTATTCATAATTATTCATTCTTTATTAATTTATTAATAATAATTATTCATTATTAATGTTATTCATTGTCATTACTGATGTGGCCTACCACTGTTGTGTCATCTGCAAACTTGATGATGTGGTTTGTAATGTACCTGGCTGTACAATCATGTGTTAACAGGGTGAACAACAAGCGACTTAGTACACATCCTTGTGGAACTCCAGTGTTAAGAATGATGATATCTGAGGAGTTATTTCCTATACACACTTTCTGAGGTCTGTCTGTGAGAAAGTCAAGAATCCAGTTACAAAGTGGAGTGTTGATGCCCAGTTGGAGTAGCTTTATTACCAGATGAATTGGGATAACTGTATTAAAAGCAGAGCTGAAGTCAATGAATAGTACCCTCGCGAAGGTGTTTTTATTCTCAAGGCGTTCCAGCAATATATGGAGTGGTAGAGAGATGTCATCTGCCATAGAGCAGTTTGCTTGATAAGCAAAGTGCAGAGGGTCAAGATCAGCAGGCAGTCCAGATGTTATGGCATCCTTGACCAGCCTTTCAAAACACTTCATCACTGTGGAGGTTAACGCTACAAGGCAGTAGTCATTTAGGCAAGATGGTGGAGACTTCTTTGGTAATGGAATGATTGTTGTATCATTTAATTATTTATTATGTTTTATATTAATATTAATATATATATATATATATATATATATATATATATATATATATATATATATATGTAATATAATAATGTATGTTAAATATGCTATTACAGTATCTGCAAATGGCACAGTGGTACAGTGCTTAATGTTACTGCTTCACACTGTTTGAGTCCACAGATGGGGGATGAAACCAAGTTCAGGCAAGACAGTTGTAATGGCAGTAAATGGGAAAATCAGAAAAAGCTGAAAACTGAGAGAGAAGGGAAACAGTGGAATAGATTAACAGAGTCACTTAGTGGCACAGTGGATAGAGTTGTCTCCTCACATTAAAAGGATCTTCTGTTCAATTCTCGACTAGGGTGCCTTCTGTGCACAGTCTGCATGGTCTCCCTGTGTTACTGTTGGTTTCCTCCTGGTGTTAAAATTTCCTCACACATTCCAAAGGCATGCAGTAGGTGGATTGGACACTTGAACTGGCTCTAAGTGTGAATGTGTGTGGTGTGGAAGAACAAACACGGCAAGGCTAGCCACCTGGTGGTGTGAACCTTCGTTCTAGATGATTGTCACTGTTGAAGTGACATCGCAACCCTATGTGCAAAAATGGGAAAAGGGGTTGTGGATGGATGGACGGATGGTTAACAGATTAATTTATCTGGGAGGTGTGGTAAAGAAGAAAAATCTAAATAAGTAAGTCCAAGCTGGAATCAGAGGTGCAGCAGCCAGATGGCACAAAGTATCTGGAATAGTGCATGACAGAGGAATGCCAATGAAACAAAAGTAAGGTATACAAAAAAGTGGTGTGACCATTGCTTCTGTATGACACACAAACTTGGACAGTGAAGGCAGAACAGCTGAAGAAGTTTGAGGTGATGAAGATGATGTGGCTGAGACGTATTAGGATGCACACTGTAGGACAGACAGAAATGAGGACAATTGAGTAGAAGACAAAGTAGCCCAAATTGCAGAAAAGGTCAAGAATAACACATGATGGTGGTTCGGGCACATGTGCAAGAAAGCAGGAGACACTTTGGTAAAGAAGATTTCTGAAAGAAAGGAAGAAGACAAGGATGTCCAGCCAAGAAGTGGACAGACTGCATGAGATCATCTGTGACAGATCAGACATGGCTGTCAAAGAAGGCAGGAGACTAGCTGTGAATAGAGAGAATTGGCAATAGTTGACATGGCTCCCAGACCCCATGTCAATATGTAAAAAAGAAGCAGATGATGATGAATATGAGTGCTTGGTTCCCCAGTCCATTTCCAGGCTGGGGAATCTGTGCCTTTAAGTCTTAATCTTCTGATTCTATACATGTGGGTTTTTGCCTCGGGCCTCAGTTTCCTTCCACATCCCACACACATGCATAAATTCCTCACAGGTATGCGTGTGTGTGTGTGTGTGTGTGTGTGTGTGTGTGTGTGTGTGTGTGTGTGTGTGTGTGTGTGTGTGTGTGCACGTGCATGCATGAGGCTTATAATGGACTGCCATGCTGTTTCCTTCCCTACCCCGCATTGCTGGTTTTGATCACCTTCAGGTCCACACAGCCAAGGACTGGACAAAACATGTAATGAAAATGAACAAATCCATTACATGCCAGTCGTTATCTCATTGTAGGCACCAGCAATAGAAATGGAATGGGCTGAATAGGTTTATAGGTAGGTACTAGGCTATTGGCCCTAGGGCCTATATAAGCCTAGCCAAAAAGGTACACTGGCTTTCGCCATCCAAGAAAATTATTTTCCTGTGCCTCTGCTGAGCAGAGCCACAGAAGTGATCTCTGGGGTGAATTTCCTATTTCCCATCCAATTGATGAGATTTTAAGAGGGCTAATGAGGAGCTTTTCTTGACATGAATGGGTAGTCTGTTCCAGAGCATGGGAAGTCTCTGGGACAGGAATCTATCCCTCCAGCATGTCCTGTTTATTGTGGTGACAAGGTTTATGTCCCTAGAGCATGTAGCTCAGAGGGATTGGGATTTCTTTTAAGTGGAGCATGTCCAACAGCTCTGGGTTTGACAGAGTGCAACTACAAACTGAATAGGAGGATGACCTAATGAGTTAATTAACAGTAACCATGAACTAATCCTGAGGAGTTAATAGATATGGTTGTCTAAGATTGTGCTAACTATTTATTTCAATCAAGCATAACCTCGCTGTAAAGCTTTGCCAGAGATCCTGCAGTCTGATTAACCATTTGGATACCCAGCTCACTGTAAAGGGACAGAAAATCAAAGATGAAGAAGCAAGTGTAGTCATTCAGAGTAAATGCCTCATGTAAGGACCGTACCAAACCAGCCCACTGAAGATTTCAGTTAAGGCAATCCAGAAGGAATACATATCTGCATTGGGAGTACTATGGTTATATATGCTGTTGATCTTGTCTAGTTCTACAAGGGAATGGGCTGGTAAAAGTTCAACATACAGTCTTGGGTTTGATTTACCTGCCATTTGTAAAGGCCATTTAACCATTTATTGCTCCTGGACTACTGCCAAAAGAAGTCTCTTGTGCCTAGTTTGGTGTATCCAGTTAATAAATGAACAGAATAAAATAATAAAGCAGAAGATAATGATAAAACTATTAAGTAGGTTTACTAGAGTATGAATGTGATGTTAATAGTTGGCATTACTAGAGTATGAATGTGATGTTAATGGTTGGCATTACTAGAGTATGAAAGTGACGTTAATAGTTGGCATTACTAGAGTATGAATGTGATGTTAATAGTTGGCATTACTAGAGTATGAATGTGATGTTAATAGTTGGCATTACTACAGTATGAATGTGATGTTAATAGTTGGCATTACTAGAGTATGAATGTGGTGTTAATAGTTGGCATTAATAAAGTATGAATGTGATGTTAATAGTTGGCATTACTACAGTATGAATGTGATGTTAATAGTTGGCATTACTAGAGTATTAATGTGATAATAGTTGGCATTACTAGAGTATGAAAATGACGTTAATAGTTGGCATTACTACAGTATGAATGTGATGTTAATAGTTGGCATTACTACAGTATGAAAGTGATGTTAATAGTTGGCATTACTACAGTATGAATGTGATGTTAATAGTTGGCATTACTAGAGTATGAATGTGATGTTAATAGTTGGCATTACTAGAGTATGAATGTGATGTTAATAGTTCGCATTACTAGAGTATGAAAGTGACGTTAATAGTTGGCATTACTAGAGTATGAATATGATGTTAATAGTTGGCATTACTAGAGTATGAAAGTGACGTTAATAGTTGGCATTACTAGAGTATGAATGTGATGTTAATAGTTGGCATTACTAGAGTATGAAAGTGACGTTAATAGTTGGCATTACTACAGTATGAATGTGATGTTAATAGTTGGCATTACTACAGTATGAATGTGATGTTAATAGTCGGCATTACTAGAGTATGAAAGTGACATTAATAGTTAGTATTACTAGAGTATGAATGCAGTGTTAATAGTTGGTATTACTAGAGTACGAACGTGATGTTAATAGTATTTATCAGTATATTGGACTAAGGATCACTGAATGCTAACAGCTTTACAAGACTGTTTAATGAAGGAGAAAACATATTTGTGCCTCTTTAAAGATCAGCTGTACATCTATTTCCCTGAGTATATTGCATATTTGTGGTGTCCATAATGAAAATGTAGGCTAGTAAAACTAGAATTACCAATAGAATATGTAGTCTGGAAAAAATATTCCTCTCATATAGGACTCAGTAGTCTGAACTTCATGTTTTTACCCATTGTGTGTTGGGGGATGTAAATGTGAGGTTATCTTTTGCAAGCCTCTAAAATGACCCTTGAATAAAATAAATTCAGATAAATGCTTTTCAAAACTCAGTTTATTAGTACTATATATTAGTACAAGAAGGTGATATCTTTCAGTGATTCTTCCAGCAAACTACTAACTGATTTGCTTTGTGTGAATGTATCTCTTAAGTAAGAGAAATGTTTTTCTTTGCAGATTTTTTTTAAGAATTGGTACTAGATATCTTTCATCTGAAAAATGGCCAACCAATTCATATGACAGAAACTTCCGCCTACCTTTCGTGTGAAAAACCCACATGAGGGGTGCAGTGTAGGTTTGCCCCTCCCCCAAAAGAATTTTAAAGGAGGAGAAGTTTTTGAAATGCGCTGTTCTCCAGGTTTTCAGTATTTTTATTTTTGGCACTCAGTATTTCAAGTGCTGACATTTCAATAGGGAACCCATTTTCTTTTCAGGGTAACAACAACGGCAGCATATCACCCATGTTTTAAGGCATCCTCCTAACATACCTCTCAACCTCTTAGTGCAACAAATCTGGACAAAGGCCCAAAAATAGGGACACATTTTAAATCTTGTTCTTATAAACATAGAAAATTACTCAAATATCAGGATTTGTGTTAGCATGCATTTTCTAATAGCTATAAAGAATGAAACTCAAAAGTATGCCATTATTTAGCAACTTCAATCCTCACAGATTTTTCCAGAAAACCACACATTTTATGAGGAACACACCAAACACACGAGGCAAAACCTGGACATTCAGCAGAAATGTAGACAACTGAGAGATATGCCTCCTACTTAGTAACCTCTTGTGAACGTGATATAAGGCATCACACCCCTTTAAAAGATTGACGACCATCGCCAGGGGATCACAGATTCCTTTATTTACAATGCATGGAGTTCCACACTTTACAAATACAAGGAATATAGTGAGTCTCCTGGCGTATTTTTAAGATTTGGTTGTGATTAGGAGGAACATGTTGTTGGATCTCAGGTCTCTTGTACAAGAATAGTGTTGTACTATATTGTAGTATATTGTTGAGAGATGGGCACTTGTGTGGCATTTGAATGAGTTTATAAGTGATGGCTAGTTGGAAACACGTTAAGCAGTTGGGTACTTCCAGTCATTTTAATTCTTTAAATGCAGTGCAATGATGAGTTCTGTAAGATGCAAAGGTGGCACATTTACTTATTTTATATAACATATCTCCAGTTTTAGCTTTATTTTTTAATACACAGGTTAGTAAAAATTGGTGAGATATACAAGAGTAGATAAACAATGTAAGAATAATCTGGCTTAATCACAAGACTTGGGGTAATAAGATGGGTGTAGCGCTAATGGTAGTGGTCTTTTCTGTTCTCTCCGTATCCTTTCTTTACTTCCTCTGCCTCACTCTTACCCATCTGTTCATTTTCACGCTCT
This sequence comes from Protopterus annectens, assembly GCF_019279795.1. NCBI lineage: Eukaryota > Metazoa > Chordata > Ceratodontiformes > Protopteridae > Protopterus > Protopterus annectens. The sequence continues at coordinate 375,936,999 of NC_056744.1, forward strand.
GTGTCTAGTTTTCCTAATCTGCACTCCCCCATGATTTTCTTTATTAAATGTTCCTGATCCTTCCATGTACACCTTACTAGTGTTGGTAGCTCCAAAAAAATAAATTATTTCTAAACTATCTTAACACTTGTATTTGATTACTTGTTAAGCCATTAGAGCTATTTTACAAACTGTGTAGGATGTTATTGTCCATCATATCTGTACATACCTCTCAGTGTCCAGATTCTTACAGAATGTCCACATTTTTGGTCTGCTTCTCATAAAATTGTGGTTTTCTGGCAAATTATCAAATGTTGTAGCCAGGAAATAATGACAGACATTTGAGTTTCAAACTTCATACCCTTCAGAAAATTCATGGTAATACAAAAACGTGTTATTCTATCAACTTTCTAAGCTTGTAAGAGCAATATTTAAAAAGTGTCCCTCTTTTTTGAGCCTTTGTCCCCCATTATTTATGGGTTTGTCCAGATGTCTTGCTGTAAAAGGTTGAGAGGTATACTGCAGTAGTAGTACGTCGTTTCACTCTATCCAGTGCATATAGCTGTAAATCAATGTTATTTAACCCTTTATGTACATAATACAACCGCTAGTTCTTTATTACATCTCTAAAACAAGTAACATCAGTGCAATTCTTTTAATCTTTATCATACATTGCTGATTAGGATTGTGTTTTGCAAGTCTTTCTGCCAAGATGACTCACGGTTGCTCGGTAATAGCCTGCCCTGCCTTACTAATCGGTACAGTTGTTGTTTTATGCACTTAAAAAGAATCCGTCGTTCTACATTTTATAAACAGCTGTATTTTCATTGCTGAGTAATTGCTGTGTATTCCGATTGCTAGACTTAGTCAGTTGCTAACCACCGTACTTTACAGTAGAAAGCCTATTGTACTCCTACACACACACAACATATTTTATTTATTTTCCTCTTCCATTTTAGGTTTTCTCATCATCTGTATGCAGTTGCTGACTTTATATCATCTGGAGCTTTTCCAGTGTGCGCATCCAGTTAAAACTTCCTTGAATCAGTTAGTCTAGTTTACTACAGCGATCGACTGGCGTCCTGTCCGGAGTTAGTTGTCCTGGAGAGTACAGGGACGGAGTCGTTGACCCCCCCCCCCCCAACCGAGTAATTGCATGGCGAGCGATTAATTGTTCTAGTAACACCGTATGCACTGACAAACTGGAGAAGTAATAAATATGCATTTCATTTTCCTACTGCCTTTCTATACGTGGCAAAACCAGCGGGTGCATCGACACATGCTTTTATCTTCAAATTACTTTGCCCGGACTCTTCCGTATCTTTTTTCCCAGGGGCAGCAAGTACCTTTAAAATCGGACTTGTACATTGCAGTCTGGCACCCCGCAGGTGGCATTGCAAGGCTCTGTGTCAGGAGACTGACTGCTGGATAAGTGGAACAAGCTAAGCACAGTTAATGAATGTTTGGTGCTGACGGTCCATCCTTTTGTCCATAAAAGTTTAAAGAAACATTTTTAGCAACTCAGTCTGGCGTGCCCTGAGATTGTGTATCCCTTGTTAAAATACCCCACCCAAGCACCCCGTATTTTTTTATGTTATAATAGTGCATATTGTTGTATGAATACATATACAAGAATTTCCAGTTTAGTTACGCAGCAAAGTGGGAGATGGGTTTCCAGTGGGAAAACGCGTTCTGCTGGAGGCTACCCGGCAGGGTTACCACCTGCCCCCACTTTGCGAGGGACAGTCCCTCTTTGGGCAGTTGCGTCCTGCAAAAATATTGTAAAAATGGCAGATGTCCTGAGATTTTAGGACAAAATTATTTCCTATATTTTATGTAATAGTTGCATAAAACAGTTATTCTGTATCTGAAACACCTAAATGTTATAAGAAACAGAATAAGCAACTAAAATGCTACAAGAATAAGCTTTTATTTAGGCAAAAAAGTGAGGTTCTGTCCTTTGTACTGGCTGTGGGGTATGTTTTGGCCTGCAAAAATCTGACGTTTGTACCACTTTGGGCATTTGAAAAGGTGGCAACCCTACTACCCGGTTCGGGGGGGGGGGGGGCTAAAGTTACATAGGAGCGCTGCGTTGCAACATATATGTGGTACAATGGCAGCCAGTATCCATGCACAGCCAGTATCCATGCAGTGTCAGTGCGTACTGCTGTCTCAGCTCTGCTGCTACCTTTCAGAGTTCGTGCCCCCCTTTCTACTCCGATTTCATTAGCCATGCGAGGCTGCACACAAGCAGATAATGGAGCATTGCAGACCCTCCCATCCCTTCTCTTGTGTCCGCCACTCCCCTGCCTTTGTCCCCATCAGCGGATCACAGCGAATTAAAGAAAACAGTCTGGATGACTGAGCGAAGCGACGCACCAAGGGATGTTTCTGGGCACCGCAGCTCCTAAACCTGGCGCTCCAAGTCACGATCCCTTGTCAGTTAAAGTCAGGTTACTAAACTCCTGAGGTGGCTTTGAAGAAAAGCAGCTGAGGACAGCAGTCATTCAGAGAAGGGAAAAGTAAAGGTGGGAGGAGCCGCCCCCCCCCCAGCCGCCTATAGTCAGCGCTCTCAGACCGGAGCTGTAACTGGCGGGAGTCGGAGGGTCGAGACGCTGACAGCGCAGGACAGCTGGAGTCTGGTGTAACGGGCGTTTGCAGACCAAAACAAACAGAAAGTTTACCTATTGGAAGTACCGGAGGACTTGGAACCAATCCGGAGAGCTGCACTTACAGGACGCAAAGACACTTGGTTTGGTTGTAGTTTGCGAGTCCCCCCATCATTTGGATACGGAAACATCAGTTTGGGGTTCTTGTTGAGAACCCCCCCCTCACTTTATCTTCGAAAGTTCGGAGCATCACAAATCGTCCTTCATGAAGCCCCGGTGTGGTTATAATGAAGAGGAGGAAGCTGAAGAAACTCCGGCTGCCATGGAAAGCTAAAATGGTAATGCCCCCCCCCCCCCAAATTTACACATACTGGTGTGGATATGAAGTCATATGAGGGGGGTTAGAGAGCTTGTTGTTGATACTTGTTTTCTGTGGGGCTTTTGGAGCAGGAAATTGGCCCCTAGGGGACTTAAATGTCCAATTCCAAACTTTGTTGTGTGGGGAACTTGAGCGCCTATAAACTGCAGCTGGTAGTTCGGGGCGGGGCGCCCCCTGTCCTGATTATATTGTTTGGGGATGTTAGGTGATAAAAACAACAAATATAGGGAACCAAAGTACCTCAATTCTAGTGCCAGTGTTTATATCCTCCCCAAGGTATTTTTCATTTACTTGTTTAACCAAGTAACCCGGCTGGGCTTGGCAAACACTGGGGAATAACAAACTTAAATGTAATGTGCATAATACACGTATGTGTGTGTATGTGTGTATATACATGATATATGTGTATATGTATATGCATGTGTATCTATGCATCTATTTGTTTATATATGTGTGCATGTATAAGCTGTGTGTGTGTGTGTGTGTGTGTGTGTGTGTGTGTGTGTGTGTATATATATATATATATATATATATATATATATAAATTTAGTGTGTGTATATAAAAATCTGCTTCCTACTAGCATTGAAATGTTATTTATTTATTTATTTTTTTTGGTTTTACTGCTTGAGATTTAGTGCCTTCATGGTGCTTTTTTAGCACGGTTTATATTGATTGTATTGGGGGCGATGCTTTTCACTAAGTAATGAACTCATTTACAGAGCACAGTGAAGTTTTTTTTTTCTTTTTGACACATTTGTGTAGTGGTTAGACAAAACCACAACATATTAGTTGCAGTTCTTGAAAAATGCAGTTATGCCAAAGTTGTGGAATTTGCTTCCTGACTTGCTCAATATCGGATTCTGTCCCTAAATTTGACATCCACTTAAATTTCTTGTTTGCAAAACTTTTTAGAAGTTGGGAGACAGAATGTTCCAAGCATGTGAATGCACAGGGCGAATGTGGATACTTTTTAGGGACATATTTCAGTTACGGTTTAATGTTTGTTTACTGTCATCTCAGCTGGTTTGCTTTTGATGTGCTGTTTCTGTACTTTGGCCTTTACTTTGGTGTTTATTGATTTCTTACTAGTCTGTGATTGACAGCAGCAGAAGTGTGTACAAAGCTTTAACACTGTCTGCTTGGGACAGTGGGTAATAACTGTAACTTTCACACCTGCCTTGCTTCATTATAGATCACTGTTAGTGGGTCTGTGAAAGACCCTGTTGAATCACTTCAGTTAGAAGAGTTTTGCAGAACGTTAACCATAAGGCATTTATACAGTTGTGCTGCACTGTGTGCAGTGTGTTATGTACAGTAATACAAGTCACCAGCAGAGAGCAGGAACTAATCATGGTGTTTTTATGAAAGTGCCAAGATTCTATACTCTTTCACTCTAATCTTTTCATGTACTAGAGTACTTGCAAAGTTATTGTTACTTTACATACATCTACCACTCATTTTATCCACTTCAGTAAATTTTGTATAACTTGGGTAGTAGCACTGTATATGTCTGCTGGTAAACATTTTTATTTCTATGGCCTAGCACAACTGCCAGATGCAAATTTGTGTTGGTGCACAGTCATAACTGTACTTTTGCTCATGGCATTATTATTTTATATGTTCTTTATGTACTTTTTCCTTTATTATAATTGGGTTGTAACCGATAATTTATTTATTTATTTTATTTTACATTTCTTAACCGGTAGAGTCCGGCTGGGCATGTAGCCCGTTTTCAGTGGAGACCCGGGGAGAAAATCTCTATAACAGTAGTACAAAAAGGTTACAAAATTTTTTAAAAGATTTACAAACAATATACAAAAATTTGACAGTTGCCAATAATCACGATTTACAAACAGGGGAATGTAAAACAGAAAACATTACTCACCTGTCAGTTAAGTACCTAAACTGGTATGTTCTCTTAAAACAAAGTACTTATATATATATATATATATTTTTTTTATACATTACTCGGTTGTTCCATACATCTGGCCTGTCTTTTGTGTAATTGTTTATAATGGACATATCAAATGTTTAATTATTAACAGGTTTGTACAGCACAACACTGCATTACTGTCTTGGGGGAATCCCTATCATGCATGGGAAAAGGAGTTCATGTGTCAAGGTGAGAAAACAGTAAATGTTCATTTTAGGGACCCGATGTGGGTACACTTAATTCATGAGCGTAGTGACAGTAATTTCATATTTGAAGATAAACAGCACTGATATGTCACAGTCATTGAAAGTTTAAACTACAGTTTACATTTGTTCATTTGTGAGAAAGAAAGATGAGAAGAAATGGCAGAATTATGATGACTTGAATTCCAAAGTTTGAGATCAGCAAAGTGGATGTATTCCAAAAGTTTGGAATGGTTTCCAAAAGTTTGGAATGGTTTCCAGAAGTAGACTTTTTTTAGTTTTGCTAGCTAACCTTAACCACTTAGGGCCCTTGTTTGTTTCTTTCTTTCTCTTTCTTTTTATCGTCTATCTTTTCATCTCCTGTTACACTAAAAGGTGTGTGTGTGTGTGTATGTGTGTGTGTGTGTGTGTGTGTGTGTGTGTGTGTGTGTGTGTGTGTGTGTGTGTGTGTGTCTAAGTAATTTTAGAATTTGTTTATGACTGGCCAAGATCCATGCAAGTGTTTTTCAGACTTTACTTTTTTTTTTTTTTTTTGTCTCAAGTCGTAACAAGCATCCCCCAAAGAAAAGTGTCTGCATTTTAAATGAAAACCAAATGTTTCTGCATATGGGAAAACATCACACAGTCAGAAAGCATTCTGAGAATCTGCTGATCTGCAAGTGTTTTGTAGAGTAGGAGTGAATGGAAAGATGGGTTTACCCAGAGCTAAACTGGCAGCGTGCCAAACCATTTTCTTTTGGAAATAAACAATAAATGGATGCACATCTATTTTGATAGGTGGTGATTACGTTTACTACATTTGATGGTTGTCGTTTTTCCTTTTGCTGTTCACAACTGATCTATAAATTGATTTCTCAGTTTTGTGCTCTTCAGTTATATTTGCTTTTGTTATTGTGTGCAGTACTTTTCTCCATTGCCACACACACAAATAGTGTTTTAATTGTTGTTATTTCTTGTTTCTCTCTGCAGCAGACTTTAATCCAGGAATGGGGTGAAGAGGTTGAAGAAGGAGCTGTATATAATGTTACCCTCAAAAAGGTCCAGATTCAGCAGGCTGCAAACAAGGGCGCTCGATGGCTGGGGGTGAGTTAAAATCTGTTGATAGTTTGTAAATAGCCCGTACTTCATATGCTAATGGCCATAATTACTGTTGTATGATGGGATACATTTTCCTTGCACTGCTGGTGTATTCAGCCTGATGCGTATGCAGAATCACTGACTTTTTAGGCCAAGACAAACACGTATGCTTTTTATTTTCTGGTTTTGCTGAAACTCCTGGTTTGCACATCTGGCTAAAGGTTCAGTGCCACACCAGAGGGAACTGTAACTGTAAACACTGACATCTTATCATAATACTCTTGAAACTGGCTACTGAGTTCACCTGTCCTTTATTAAAACAGTAAGCAGAGATTATTTATTTCTTCTTTTTTTTTTATTGGTCCTCATCCACATTCCACAAATACAGTGGGGAAAGGCTGAGGCAATGAGGGAAGGTATACAGAGTAAATATACCTTGGGGCTTAGGTCCCCAGTCATTTATCATAACAGGGAACATAATAGTTATGTAATTGTGCCACTGCTGTCAGGGAATGCATGCATTTTATCTAAACTGTAAAGCCCGCTATCTGACCTCTGAAGAGTTTATACATAGTTATTCTGTTGTCCTGATTTCAATTTCTTTCTTTCTTCCACTTATTTCCATCAGCACAATTCCCTTGTTAATTATGTGTGCCAAGAGTATCTCTATTTTTTAAAACAAAATGCTAGCAATTTATTAGTTCTTTTAAAAAATGTGTAAAATGTAGTGTATTTGATACAAAAAGTAATGAGATTGATGCAAATAGAAAACATTATGTAGTAGTAACTAAAACAAGTAAAAAAAGAAATTAAATAAATGAGCAAGCAACGCCAAAAACATAGGCTAGGGTCAATAAAATCCAAAGCAGTGCTGATTGTTTGCTATCACTAGTTAAGTAGGTTATATTTGATTAAATGATTCCATTGTAATGTTTAATACTTTAGGATTAGTTTGGAAAAATTCTTACTTTAAACTCTGATAGTCCTGTGAATTGAATGACCGGGAGGATGGAGATGGATGGCAGGGTGAGGTAGTTTTTTAGGGTTAAGAACTGCTTTTTTTACTTGTCTTAGTCTCTGTTGGGGTATTTAGTAACTGAGAAAGCCATGGTTCTGTAGTAAGCTTTTTTTTTTTTTGTCTCCACCAGTTTCAGCATTAAAACCCCTGGTGTTGTAATTACCCACTTATTTACTTTATTTTGGTAATGAAATAGGCGGGCTAGTTAACTAACCATTTTTAACCATGACTTGATCTCCAAAGAAAACAATCTGTGTACAAGAAGAAATTCAGCAGTGCAATGTGGATATATATATTCCAAATTAAGGAAATGAAAGAATGTCACACAGCATATTCAAATAAACCGTTTATAAATAATTTAATGTCACATTTTAGCAGTAGGTGTTTAATAAAGAAAATTAGAGAAATGTATGTCACATATCAGTAGGGCATACATAGGCCTTTAACTAAGAAATGAAAATAAATCAATGTCACAAGTTAAGGCAAACATATATAGGAAGAAAGCAGGAATTTTAATGTAATAAGGACCTTGTATATGAGAACAAGGGCAGTCTAATTAATGTCATATATTTCATGTAGGAGAAGCTATAGTAAGCCATTCAATTGACATAGGTAAATAGATTCACAGGTAATACTAGGCTTATCAGTCTGCAGACTGTTACAAGCTTAGCTAATAAGCAGAGGTCAGAATCAAACTCCTGTACCTTGTATTGGAGAGTTAAAGACCCTTAACTAATACTCCAAACCCTCCCACTGACTGCATGTACATTCATTATTGGTCCTTCTCTGTAAACCTTGCAGCAAGGCAAATACTCACCCAAGACCTCATACCCAATGTGGTACTACACATTACCCCATATTAGGTGGCAGTTGGTTTTGGAGTTGTAGGGTAGACAGTCAAGCTCCATGTGAGATTTTATTTTTCAGTTTTTGCTTCTGCATTCCTGGTTGCTGCATTGCGTAGACCTGTAGGCACCTCTCTGCCCACTAGGCAATTTTTGGAGCAGGCTTTCTTTGCGTAGGCTGAGCCAACACTTGTACACCTGAGTCTGATTTCTTGGTCACCAACCAGATGACCTTACAACTTGGACAGCTTGACTTCTTCCACTCAGATCAACTAACTCCTTAGTGTTTGTCTTTCCTGGCTGGCTGTGCATGTGACAGACATGGTACAGGGTTTATCTGCTTCATAATCAGAGCCACAGACGCTATTCTGGTAGAACTGATTTGTCTAGGAATCCGTGAGGAACTCTGCTGTTAGGAGGCAGTAGGCCTTAAAACCGTAACTTCCAAGATATTAACCCAAGGTTCTTTTATGGGAAGCGTGTGTGTCGTTTTCAAGAAGAGATGTATTGATTCATAGTTTCAAAGGTGAATACTAGGTTAAGTGCCCTGAAGGACCATTTTAAGCCTAGCCAGTAATTTGAGGTTAGAATCAAACCCTGTACCTTGTGTCTATAAGGTGAAGGCCTTAACTATCATTCCAAACCTATCCCTTGTCTGTGAGGTAAACACCTTATCCATTATACCAAATCCCAACACCTTGATGCTATTTTATTGTTGAAAACTGCTAGAGGTTTATAGTGTGACTGCCCATGAAACTGGCCAGCAACTGCAATACCAAAATAGAAGAACTCAATTTCAGGCATGCATTTTCAACTCAACATTGCCACTCCAGTGCTTTGTTGGTTACACCTGCACAGATATTTCTCATGCCTCCATCTTATTTGTATGCAGAGCAACTCTCTAATAACCTTATTTGTTTGTTTGGCAGGGTGAGTGGACCTAATGGAAATTTTTAGTCAGTCTAATTACAATTCGCACTAAGGTAGCAACTCTCCTTTGAGTGTATGATATCAGGTTACATACAAAGATTAAATAGTTGCCACATGGAGTCACATTTTTGATACTGTGGCATTCCTCTACATGGTTTGTGTCTGCACTCGTGGACTTGCTCATTTCATGCAGGTGGACTACCTCTTTACTTACTTTGCTGTACGTCAGTTATGTATAGCTCTGCTGATCACATGGCACTGTTGGGCGTCTCTCTTCATAGCTGAAGAGTTCACAGATCGCACTCAGTAGTACTGTTTTTGAATTTCTGATGCAAAGTGTGGGACATTTTGGCAAATATCAAGGTGATCACTTTCTTTACTTCCAACAGATTTCAATAACATTTATTTGCACAGATGTTACACAAGGCGAGACCGTGATGACATCTGGAATACTATAGTCCTTTGCACAAGGAGTACAGTCTTAGCCAATGACTCTAATATCATCTTGACTTAGCAGTGTTTTTATAATAGGTCCTTGTTTGTTTAGCTGTTATTAAGAACAGGTGAATATATGATCACTGAAGGACAAAAAATGATCTGACTAAAGAGTGAGGTATTTTTTAAGTAACAGATGAATTCTCTGGGCCAACAGATTGACCATTATCAGATATAGTCTTTTGTTTGAGTGGCACCTGTGACACCCGTGCCCTGGCCCAGCGATCAAGGAGCCTCAATCTTCACCACTAACACCAGTGAGGGGCATCTCATATAGGAGGAAAGTGTAGCAAATACACACATAAAGTGCAATTTCCCTTAAGAGCACACAGAAATCACAGTCAGTCTGGGGCTGGTCGCTCCCTTGCTCTCCAGGTCCCCAATAAGCCTCCCCACTGGCACAGCTATTGGATCCAGATCTCAGCCTAGCAGGCAAGCTAAAACGTCCAGCACCCTCTCTGTCCAACCAGTGCTTCATGTCCCTGCCCAAGTAGCTGACACACACACACACTTTGAGAAGAGTTTATACAACCACACAGACACGCCTGGGGAAGTCTGGCACAGGTTCTCCAGCTGTGCCCCTTTTTCCCAGACTGTACAGTAGTACCAGCTGCCACCACCAACTAGTATTTATCAGCTACTCAAAGGGCCTTAAAAGGGTGTCCGGTTATTACTGTGCAATATTATTATCCAATGGGTAGTATAGCCCGGGGCTAAAGCTACTGAAGTGGCTTTGTACAATTTTACCAAAGGCATGCAAGTACTCTAAAGAGCTTAAATTATCTCTACAAAAACCGCCACAGTTGAAAGGGTTTAAAATATTTAATAACAAACAGTCAAAACACAAGACAATACTTTTACTACACAGTGCTAGTCAAGAGTTCAAAGATCACAGGGAAATACTTAAAATAATTCAGTAGTACAGTTCTGACATCACAGAAAAAAACACTTAGTCTAATCTTTCTAGTTTCTAGCTATTTCTAAAAGAAAACACAAGTCTACGATAAACTTACATATAGAGCAAGACAGTACTGGTGAGTTGGATGGGCAGGACAAAAATGCTTAATGCTCTGAGTCTCTCTGTTTTTAATATCACATTCCTGGTTCACATTACATCATTCTTCACACTTCCCTGAGTTCCCAGGCTAACAGAAACTACATTTACATTCTTCACCTCTGGGCATAAACCAGAGCAATAAAGGACATTTATGCATGCAAATTCTGGCCATTAACTCTGGCCTTAAAACAATAGGCAGGATACCTCACTCTAGACTTACTGGTTCCCGAGTTTTAACATCAAAGGGTCACAACATGCTTTCCCGATCAGTAGAGTGCACTGTTGTCACATTTTTTTCCATTTACACATATAACACTATTTTTACCATTTAAGACAACAAGCCTGTGGTCTACATTAATATTTACAGGTGACAGAATTATCTCCAAAATTCTATCGGGCTAGGCTGGCCTATCTTCACCCAATCTTCACAGTACCGAAAATCTTCTTTGTCTTTTCACCTGTTGACTATATACCACCCCTGCTTAAATCCCTCCTGATGAAGGTCCATCTTAGTACCTTTGAGTAATAGAAATGTCTTTATAAATACTTGATCAGTATAAGGAACTGTTGTCCAAATAACTGAGAAAAAGATAACACAGATATAGGTCAAGGACCAGGGATCAGAAGAGACTGTGATCTGTGTTAACATTTAAATGTCTACAGCAGCAGATATGGCATTAATTTTCTTGCTCCGACACCATGTTTTGCTGCAGATGGAGCATACAGAATTTTCTTATTTTTTCTTGGCTTTTTCAAGTAATGTAGTCAACAGTGTAAACACCACTGTGGTTCTTGTCTGAAAACAAGCCACTGGCCTAGAATGACGAATTCAGTTAACTAAGAGTAAATAAGTAAGTAAATAGCGACTGTATAGCCAGGCTTGTGTATGATGGTAAGGAAGTAATCTGCTCTTTTGGATGGCAGTATCACAGTGACGTTTATGAGGTGAATGTTAGAGGTGCAAGTCTGTGGTTTGGGTTTTTCATTACCGATTAGTTGTTTCTGGGAATCTAAGGTCCAGGGAATCTCACCCAGCAGGCAGTGGGTCCAGCATGGTAACAGATCCTTAATAGCTCATATACAACAACATGAAATGCAGAACATGTGACCTCCAGGTCATAGGTAATTAAAACAGGATGTTCGATTTTATTTTACATGCATGCTAAAACATTAGTGTCAGCCCAGAATCCCTTTCCCCCCCTCACTCCTTTGCAAATCTGGTAGAAAGAAAATGTGAAATCATTCCTTGTCATAAAAATTTACTACAGACTGCCAAATGTAATAATCCCGTTAATTTTCTAATAAAAAATTGTTACTAGCTGCTATATTCAAAACTGGTTAATGGTATCAGCAATCGTTATGCTCTTCCTTTTAGGAAAACTAAATTGCATCCTGGTGAATGTAATTCTAGACAACACTTTATGACCTTTGGCCATATCATCTCTTGTTACATCTTTTTTAAGCATGAAGAAAAACCCTATAGTTGTCTAACTTGTCGCATTCTCATTACAACACGATTGGAGGCCGGTTTTCTGTTGGTCTTTGTAAATGCCGAAAAATGTAATAAACTACTTTGCTGCCTCTATGTTGCTTACTTTTTATATGAATTATTGCCACTTCATGAAAAATAATAGTAAGTCACATTCTATGAGTAATTTTGTTTTGGTTTTATGCACTAAGATGTTTTCATTTTATTATCACTTTTTATAAATGCTAAATTGAGCGGGCATACAAGTGACCATTGTAAGTTAATAGGGTAAGTTAATAGGTTGGTACTAAGCTAACTGCCCTTGTGAGCCATTTTAAGCCTAGCCAATTATCCCTTGTGAGACTCAAACCCTGCACCTTGTGCTTGCAAGGCAAACACCTTAACCATTAGGCCACCCTGCTTTTCACCTTTTTGTACCTGCCTCCAGACACAAGGTATATGCTCCAAAAAAGCATGAATTTGTCTAATAAGTACTTTTCAGGAGCTGAGCATTTCTTCTGAGATAAAAATTACAAGTGAGACATGGAACTGAAATTGTTAAGAAAAGTGGAGCATAAGGAAAAATGGGGGTGTAGCAGGTTTGCATTGCAGAATATTTCAGCAACAATGTTTCCATAACATGCAGTGTTGCTTTAAGCCAGGTGTACTGTAAGGTTATACTGATGGTCAGCTGATACTGTTTTGCCCCTCCCTTCCAACACACACAGTTAAACGGGTCCAGCTAAGACAGTGTTTCAAGTTATAACTTGGTGTATTAGCTAAATATAGTCTAAAAGGAGGCACATGGGCTTAGATTTAAAGCAGAGGGCTCTCAATTCTTATTGCATTCTTTCTGGAGATTTTTTTTTCATTTCTAGCAGAAATGTATGAAGGTGTTGTGGTGGTACAGATGAATGGAATATTAATATAACACATGGAATGTACCTTGTTACAATACAATGTGTTCAAGTTTTCTCTCTTTTTGTAGTGAAGCTGTACTTTCAGTGAGGTTGTTAAAGGGATGGTACTTGTAGAGAGTGTACAAAGTTGTGATTTTTCTTCCTTTAGTGAAGTATTCATTGCACATTTTCTGTAGTCATAGGTCAGGCATATAATACTGCAGAACGAACAGGTATTTTGGATGGGTGACCATAACTGTGTTCCGACTTTATTCACTGGAAATTTACTGTTAATGAATATGACTGCTGTTAGCAGTTTAAGTAGTCATTGGCATTCTGAATTCTGGATTCATATTTTGGTATTCATTCACATCCTGTATTCTATATCAGTAAAGTATTTTAACAGTTGTTTCTAATCAAGAGGTCCTGCTTCTGTGCTTATTGTGATGTCTGTCTGAATACGACTGTCATGTGGACATGTTCACCATGCTTGGCTGTTGTGTGACACCTGGGTAGCCATGTCACAATTATTGCTATAATGTTGTACAGATCTGTGGAATACATACACAACTTCAGACATAAGCTGCTGAGGCTTGAAACTAGCTGGTTATGTGATTTGTGGTACCTGTGCACCCATAAAGCTACAACTTTGTAGGCTGAGCTTTTAAAGTGTTAGGAAACTTTGTTACCCATACCATTGCATGCCCCTTCCCTGTGGCCTCTGCATAGGTTGTAGTAAGAGGTTAATATAGTTTCAGATTGTCAGAACCAGACTGTCATAGGTAAAGACCAGAGTATAGTGCAAAACCTTGGCAATGCCACAGTCGGTCTTCTTTGGGTTATTCACTAGATCAGGCCAAAATAGTAGAAGTGGCATATCCTCTGAGCTGGACACCTAAGGGTTGTTTACTGTTCTACAAAATGGTATGTTCTCATCAGTTGTACTCTGATAGCTGTGCGTGTGTCCAAATGTCTGAATTCTGGCAACCCAGTTCTAGAAAACTTTACTGTGACGCCCATAGAGTTAAGGCTCTTCTGTAATAACAAAAGGACAGAGGGTTGAAGTGTTTGCCATCTCTGCATCATTTTTTTTTGTAAGTCCAGCCCAGAAGGCAGGATGAAGTTTGGTGTACAAACCTAATGCTTACTTACTAAGAAAGCTGAGCATTTTCCTTAAAATAAACTTGGCAGTGCTTCCAAAGATGGGAAAAATGTTTAATTGCTTTAAAATTGTAACATTTGCATCCATGTTCCCACCTCTTTCTCAGCTAAGGATCTGTGCACCCTGTGTTTATTGCACACATATAGTCAGACAGAGGAAGCTCATGTACCATAATTGGAATTTTTATATACTGATTTTTAACTTAAAACTAAAGGTGTCTCCACTGTACAATTTGCAGGATAGTTTGCATTTAATTTGAGGGAATGACATTAAATGCATGCTTACATAATTACAATGGTTATCCATAATGTCAAACCACCCATTGGGAAAAGTTTGCAGTAGGTATATGATAACTAATTGTATAATGCATAGCTGAGTCTGTAGTTTAGAAACTGCGTTTGTTATACGTGTTTGAAAACTAGTATGACTTGCAATACTGTAAATGGAGGCAGAGCATTATCCATCTTGCAGAATGTTTATTGATGTTTATTGCTGAGAAAATGAGTATGGTTGAAGACAAAAAAATAGTTTTGGAATACCGCACTTAAGTTGTTGGAGGGTTTAGTCTGGAAATTACAGAATAGAACTGTCTTCATAATTTCTAGCAGATGTGTTAACCATTTTATTTCGCAATACTAAAAAAAAAAAAAAAAAGTACAAATCTTGTACAAGTGATGTGAAATGCACACGTGTGATGATTCCATAAAAACAATACATGCGCCTTATAGATGTCTGTGTTTATATACACGAACACTAAGAATGACCCAGAAAAGCTGTGTAGTCTTCATTGTGTTAAAATCTTAAACCCTCCTGTAGCAGAGGCTCATGGGATATGTGCAAATGAACCATAAGTACATGCAGTGTTTCAGCTACATCATGACTTCTGAATGTTCATGTCATTTTGCTTTTTAAATTTTCACAGTTATATTCACCGAATAAAACAAACATATAGACACACACACACACACACATATATGTATACAAGTGTGTGTATTTTTTTTTTTTTTTTTGATTTCTTATTCTATTCCGTTATGCTCTGTTGGATTTTGAAGTACATTTTACTTTACTTGTTTTGTTGTAAGCTAGTAATTTCAGCCTTTCTTTTACCCACACACTGTTTTATGCTTTGTATTACTGTAAACATTCAATTTAATTGCATAACTTGTGTGTGTTAAACCAGCAGTGTTTGTTACATAAAAGTTACAAATGTAGGTTCATAGATTTAGTACTAAGCTAACTGCCCTTGTATTTGAAGCCTAGTTATTTCTCCCGTGTGAGAATCAAAACCTTGTCTTTATAAGGTAAGTACCTTAACCATTATGCCACCCTTGAATAAGAATTACAGGTTACAGCAGTGTTGTGTTAACCACTTGTCTTATTTCTGTCAGCATCGTGCGTATTCTGAGATGCCTAGTTCACAGGGGAATGATGGTTGTCATTTCTTGATTCTTTACATTGGCGTATATAAGTGAAATGTAAACAATGCCTCCTATTTATGTGCAGAATGCTTATAGGACAAGCAATGTCAGTAAAAGGTCAAAAGCAGGAAGTGAAATGTGGGGCTGGGCTCTGTGCTGCATCATAACTATATGAAAGTCGAGGAAACCAGTTGTTGATCAACGTTGGTGAAAAGCTGAGAGTTGTTCTTACAATATTAACCTATCACATGTATGGAAAACCAGTAACTGAAAAAATATTTTCTGTTAATTCACAACGTTGCTTTATGAAACACTAGAACGGGTTGGGAATATTGCATTTTGATTCAGAAATCTGTTACTGTGGGTTGACTTTCATCATTGTGAATCTCCGTGCGTAGAACATTGTAGTAGCCATCACGTTTGGATGCATCATGCAGTAAACTTGCATTACTGCAAAGGGAAGCTGACTGTTGAGGAGGCATGAGTATTTCTCAAGGGGTGTTTTGTGGGCCTTATTAATTTCAGAGCAGGTATAGTTTGCCAATCCATCATTATGACCCTGTGTGACTGAGATAATAAGGGCTGAGGAAAATGTGTTTCAAGTAACACAGCACAGGAGTGCTATAACACTGGTTAGATGTTTGTCGTTAAGAAGGAATAATTGTATAGGACAGTGGCATATCAGGGTACCTGTGTTGCGTTGCAGAAGATGGAAAGTTCATCCAAAACACTGTGTGATGCTTGTGGCACTGAGAGGGGAACTGTTGGTCATTAAATTGGCAGGGTACCTACATTAGTGGAAGAAGTCTAGTTGAGTATTCCATTGATAAGGATGCCAGTGTTACTGAGAGAAAAAAAATGTTGGCCCTTACACTGGAAGATTGCTTCTGTCACCGGGAGATAGAGAGAAAGGGAGAGAGAGAGAGAATTGTTGTTCTTTACATAGACAGGTGCCTGTGTTACTAAAAGAGAGAGTGGTTGGCCCTTAAATTATCAGGGTGCTTCAGTTTCTTTGAGATTTAATGGTTGGGTGGTGCCAGGCAAGGAACAATGATTTTTTAGATGTTATACATGTTTTCTTTGTCTGTCTTATTTTCTACTGGTAACATGCTTGGTCTACTGTGTTTCTCATAGAATTGGAAAGTGTGACAATTTTTCTTTTAGAATATGAAAAGTACATGTAAAGACATGTCTTTGAAGTGTAATTTTTGGTGGTCTTTCAAAAAGACACAAGTGCCTACATATCACAAAAATACACAAGGTTGGATATAGAAAAAGCCAATGGTTTTGCAATGTAATTGAATTGCAGTTTAAAGGAGGTAGTCCTTGGTATGTAGATGTAATGTAATTGAGAAACTTAAAGGTGAAAGAGCTACTTTAGTTACTTTTGCTGTGGGCAAGCACAACTAAAGTAAGCTGATATAATGATTTCTGCATATAGAAATGATGTAATGGTTCTTGGGGAGCAGAAATGAGGACCTGGATTGTTTATAAATATTTTAGACTGGTCTTTGTTCTGTGGTGTCTTTGCTTAGAAGAAATAGAGGTGACCACTTCGCTTTGCCACTTACAATTTCTCCCTGGCCCCTTTTATGAACCAAGAACATTAATGGTTTATTACTCATTGAGCTAGATGCAAGTTAGATGTATATAGCTAGCTTCTGTAGAGATTTTTTTTAAATATTCTTGGGTTTCTTAAAGTCTTGTTTTATTCTTTCAGTGTGCACTCTCATTCCTCTGCATATTTAATCAGTAATTGCACTGTTTGCCTTATTGTTTCAGTAAAGTTTATTTGTCCACTTTTAAGATATTGAGACTAGTCTTTCTGTTGTGTATGTATTAATTGATATGTATTGACTGAGAAGAGGGTTTTATTTACCTCTACAGGTTAACACGTTTTGGCGGCTCCTTTATCCACTTGGCTAGATCATATGGGCCTATTACCAGTGAAAATGTTAATGTTTATACTGTTGTATTTGTTGTGATCAAGTGCAGCAGGTAACTGAAGGTCCCTGGATATCCAGGATGGGGGCAATGCTACCATGCCTGGAAGAGGGCTGTGGGGAATTGGAGAATCCTGCTAATGGTGTGTGTGTGTGTGTGTGTGTGTGTGTGTGTGTGTGTGTGTGTGTGTGTGTGTGTGTGTGTAAATAATAAGCTATGAGAAAGGCGGTTACCATAGGTAAGGGGCTCTGGAAGACACTGTGAGTTCATAAGAGTGGTGAGAGATGGGTCTGGAGTATTAGTTCAAAGACTCCTCTTTGAAGATGACCGGTGTACAGTCTAATATGGGGGGTGAATTTTCGAAGCAGACCAGTGCATGTTCCCTATTTGCTGTTGGAGTCAAGTTGCATTTTGTGAATTGATTGAGTTAGACTTGTACAATTTTACTTTAAACTGCTGAGTATCAGTGGTATGATGCAAGATACCATCACTCTGATGCCATCTATGACCTTTTTCTTTATAGTTGGTGGACAACATGATATTGTTCCTCACAATTTGGTTGGTAGGATGTGATTCAAACCACATCCATGTCACCAGTCATCATGTATTTGGTTGGCACTAGTGTAGTTCAGACCCCGATAGTGCCAACAATCATTGTTATGTATTACACTGACAGTGCCCATATTACCGGTAGACTGGGTGATCATTACACTGGCATAATGTTTGAGTACTGTAGTTTAGTGATTAGTGTTAGGCAGGTGCCTAGATAAGGCTTGTGAAGTTATTAGAATATAGCTGCAAATAATTCTGCTATGCCTCTATTTAACATGCCTATAGCACAAGCAGTCACTTGCCACATTAACGTCTAGTTATCCATTTGTTCAAGAGTCTAGAAGACGGATATATTGGATTGTAATTTAATAATATGGAAATGGCTGAACTGCAGTGAAACAATAGCTGAGAAAGTGATATTTTTTCGGGCCCTTTTTACGTGTTTGATGCTCTGAATTTTCCCACTTCAGAGGGATGATTTAAAGATAGAGAGGTCTGGCAGCCTGGAGTGAAGTAATATAGTATAACAGAGAGATTTTATCTGAGGTGTTACCACGAACTCTTGCTTATATTACGCTGTGTATCCTAAGTTCTCTAGAGACTGTAGCCTCCATCTGACAGAGGTTAACTCTAGTGATATGCATCTCCCATTATTGACGTCACTAGGCACAGTAGCAGGCCTTTCCCTGTTGCTTAAATGAGCATTCCATTTGTCAGGGTTGATCAGTGGATTTGTTTTGAAGAGACAATGCTGGTGTTACAGCTATTGGTGTGCTTGAGTCTTTCCCAGGTCTATACAGAGGGATCATGTACCATATAAAAGTGTGATGATTTAAATTTGTGGTATAATTTTCTATGGAATGGCCATTCACTTTGCTGGAAATGATTTGTGCAGTAAGTATTAGAAGTTGCAGTAAATGCACTTCTTAAGTTTTGTGTTTGCTTTGATCCCTTGATATGTGTTTTTCTGCTTTAAATTAGTTTTTTTTAAGTACAGTCATTTCCCAGAGTTAAGTTTATTAGAACCTAACTTATTTGCTGTAATGGTCAGAGCTGCAGGACCTGGTGTGTACAGAGCTGCGTATTGTCTTACTATGAAATCCATTGCAGACAGCATGCTGCTGAAGCAGTCCTGTTTCCCAAATACCACACTTATGGATTGATTACCGAGGCACTACATACTTTGAAGGCATCCAGAGCAGGAATTTAGACCCTGAGGTAGAGTGTTTGACAATTTGCAAACGTTGGAAGCAAATTGAGAGTGGGCATCCTATCTGAAAATGTTTGGAAAGTCTTGTTAAATGCCTTTGTCAAGGGATGCCTGTGGGAGGTCTGAGCGACTCTCTGTTGTGTAACAGGTGGATTGGTATAGATTAACATGGTCACTGCAGCCTCACTCCACTTCATTCATTTCTTATTGTTTTGCAAGCATTGAATCTATTTTTCATTACTAACCAGAAAGACCGCATGCACTGTTTGGCTTCTTTACCCAGAATTCATTGTTCTTTAAACAGTGCACTTTAAATGAAGCGGTTACAGTTTCTGAGAGTGAACTGCATATTACTACATTTTTGCAAAGAGGTGTGAGTTTTTGTGACTTTTATTCTAGAAAATTTGTAAGACTGCTGGATGTTTAGTCATGTATAGTCTTAAAATGATGTCAGTTGCACAGATTGCATCATAATGATGTGATTCTTCTTCTTTAATAGACCCCCCCCCCCAAAAAAAAAGGAAAGTAGAAACTCCTGGAAATAAATCATGGGGTGGAGTGTATACACTTAAAAGATTTATGTTAAATACTTAATCTTGCAGGCCACATATCATTGGAAAAAATATACAAATTTGCTTACAGAAGAAGTTTCAGAAGCACAGCCCCCAACTCCTCCTTTTTATGAGTATGTAACTTCAATGTATTTTAAGATTCTGTATCTCATCTATAACTTTCTTTCACTGTGGAGCTTTTCTCCCCGGGTCTCTGCTGAAAATGAGCCACTACCCGGTCAACAAATATAGAATAAATAAAATAAACTGTCCAGAATTTTGCAAAATGACCAGATTTTTGCTTCAAGTTTTTGGTCTGGTCCTCATAACATTTGTGGTTTTCTGACAAATCACAGAGGATTGAAGACACTGAATGATGCCTGACATTTTGAGTTTCAAGCTTCCTATCCTCCAGAAAATGTATGCAGTGCCAAACCTGATACTCTAGCAAGTCCCTATGTATGCAAGTGCAATATTTAAAATCTATCTCTGATTTTGGGCCTTTGACCTCCTCCTCTGTTGTTGGCTTTGTTCAGAATTGTTGCTGTAAGAGGTCTAAATGTATGCAGAAGTCGTGTTACTGCTTTGTATGTTTGTATGTGTGTGTGCGGTTAGTTATGGCATCTGCAGCAGTGTTTTTATGCAGTCTTTATTTTTACCTCTAATATTTTATGGTGCATTTAAATTCATGGGAAAAAATGTAGTGGGGGTGGGTAGCAGTACCTTAAGGAAATGCATGTAAGATGGGATCGTTCGGAGGTTATGTTGTCCGCATGTTGAGCTAGTTAGCCATAAAATCCAGGTCTCTGTTTTTTCCTCCACTACTTTCTGTTTCAGCTGGTGACGTCTGGAGGCCTCTCTGCGGTCGTTTTTCTGCATACCTATTAAGCACTGTTCTCAGGTGGTGACTCATGTTATTGTGCTGGCCAATCAAGTACTCTTAGCATCATGGGTGCGTTTCTGATTAAGCTTTTAATAAGCAAGGATAAGGCAGGATTGTGAGAGAGAGGGGCTAGGCATTACTTACTTGTGACAGTATAGTTAGTGGAAGTTTGCTGAAATAATAAAAGGAATGAGATGCTTTCTTGCTGCTCTCTAACAGTGCACTACATACAGAATGTGTTTTCCTCCTGTGTTGATAAATAGCTCTTCTCTGTGAAAAGATCACTTTCTTACTACTATCTTGTTGGGTTTATGCTGCTGTTATGGAGGCATTTGTTGAATGGGCAACATACTTGCAACACATCTCTCTTGCATTTCAGTTTGATTTGGAGGCTCTGTAGCAAGTACTGTTGTATAGGAGTTTGTGCAGTTGCTGTAGACAACTTTAAAGTCAACTGCAACACTAAATACTAAGTGTTTTCAAATGAATATGTTCATGATTTGAGCCTTAAGAGTACTTGAAGTGCTTAAGAATGTTTGACAAGATACTAAACAATGAGAAAAGTACTTTCCTGTACTGAGGCACCAACAACAATATTCAGCTGGACACGTGTATATGCTGTGCATTAACAAACTTAATGTGGGTATGCACTGTATTTACCTTATAAACACAATACTCAGTATAAGCGTTTTGTGCCGGTAATCATATTTTTATTTGGGGAGATCATTTGTCTTTTAGTAAACATAATTCATTGCTAACAGGCCTTTTGCTGGTCTCTTAATAACAGTACTTACCATTAGCTAAGTGTGTGTCTTTTATCTGATGGTATTACATGATTACCAGAGGATAGGGGGAAGGTGCCTTTTCATTTCAGGGAAATTTACAGATTTGTTGTCTGTGCTTCACTAACTTGCTGAATACATGTTTTACTGTCTTCCCTTTGTATAATGGGTATTGTTTCAGTTACTCGGACACATGTTTTACTGTCTTCGCTTTGTATAATGGGTATTGTTTCAGTTACTCGGACAGAAGCCTTCTGAGAAGAGTGCTCATCTCTGGTGCTCTCTTTATCTTCGCTGCTACTCATTATCTCGTATAATCAGACATTGTTAACTTGGCCAAGTGCCTACAGACAGCATAAGACTGTCTTTAGCTGCCCCCTTCCCAGACGTAGTCTGAGCAGAGAAAATGACTTAATGTATTTTATCCTTGCATTATGCATACAGAGTAGGTAAATACTTGCTTTTGTCTTTCATCTGCCACTATTATATAAATTTTACCACAAAGAGCATGCCTTCAGGACTCTGACTCTGGCACTATAACAAAGTGCTGTGTCAGTCGACTGATGTACAGGTGTGCTGTAGTGTTAATTTAATAAGGCCTGCTGGGTTTTATAATGGAAGCGCTATAATTTCCAGTTAAACCTGCAATTATGCTGTTAGAAAAGCCTGTGTGAATAGTACATTTACCTATTCATCAGTTTTAAGGAGTATACAGTGACAACCCCCCCCCCCTCCCCCCAAGTCACCAGAACATTAGATCATCTGATAAACTTATACTCAAGGTAAGAAAAGTCCCATAATTACTTCGGTGACTCTCTTTTCTCCTTCAAAGTAGCCAAACAGTGGAACCTATTACCCCAGAATATCTTAATCACAGGTTGTCATAGCTTCAAACAACTCCTAAAAGAATACCTTATTCAACAATGTCTATGCTCTTGTAATACTCCTAGCTAGTTTCTCATGCCATCAATCAAATGTTTTCTTTTCTGCTATATTCTCCTTGTCTTACTTCTACCAAATGAAAATACCACAATGATTTTTATATATCTAATGAGTTTCATATTGCTGTCTGTAATAAGGCTTAGGAAATGTAATGTTTTTCTGTTTTACATTCCCTTTTTGTAAATTGTGATTGCTGGCAACTGTCAAACTTTTTGTATATTGTTTGTAAATCTTTTTAAAAAAATTTTGTAATCTTTTTTGTACTATAGTTATGGAGCTATTCACCCAGGATCTCTGCTGAAAAAACAGGTTACTTGCCCAGCCGGACTCTACCCAGTTAACAAATGTAAAATAAAATAAGTCAGCTTTTACAACAGTATTAGTCTTTTAGAAGTAAGCTAAAAAAAAATGCATGGCTAAGACAGAGGAGATGAGGTAAACTACTCACCTTGGTACTGTTTTAGGAAAGTTATCCCACTAAGAGAACATGGTTATCTTTTAAAAAAGCTTTCTGTAGTTGCTTTGTCATCTGCCTAGAGGTAGTTAACTTGTATGATGAGAGGGCGAGTTTAAGGAATATTTATTTAATTCTAAGCATGAAAAACAGATTATTTATCTCCTTGCGTGACAACTCTCCAAAGTAAATGAATGGAACACGATTTTTTATCCTTTGTTGTATAGCCTAAGTGATCTTTATGTAATACGGAACAGTGGACTTCCCTAGGTATAAGAAATGCAAGGACTATTTCTATTCTTGACAGGAACGCCATAGCTGTTAGAAATGGAAGAGCCATTGCAGTGTGAAATGTCACTGTCTGTACGTTAACTGTAAGGGAATACTGAGGTTTCATTTTTATTGTGGAACAAAAAGTGTGGCAATATGTATATTAATGCCAGTAAAGGTACTGTGTTTTTTCTTTATTGTTCACATTGTGGAATATTCCTTTCGAAATTCCAAATGTAAGTTGGCCTTTGAGTTTGTGAGATGAGCGGGTAAACAAGATTAAGTGGTTACACGTCTGTAAATTAGGATATGTTTTTATTTGTTAATATATTTATTTGTTTAGTTATAATTTTATTTTATCTTGTTTGTTTGTCAGTTGGGTACAGGACACAAGTGTATCTGCCTTCAAGGGTGACCTGAAAATACTGTCTAGTTAAGTGACGTAGGTAAGTTGATGTGGAAGGAATCAAACACTGAACCCATGACAACAATGCAGGGTTTTAACCTAAATGATTTCATAGAAGATGCCACTATTGCTTTTTTTGTAATGTATGTAGGTTCATAGATGGCTAACTGCCCTTGTGGGGCATTTTAAGCCTAGCCAGTTACCCTATGTGAGAATCAAGCCCTGCACCTTGTGTCTGTAAGGTAAATATCTTAATCATTATGTCAACCTCCCACCCATGTAGGGGGTGCATGATGCATAATAAGCCATTAAAGTCGTAACTATTTTAATTGTAAATATAAACCAACAAATATTTACAATCGCCATTGCATATTTTAAGTTGCTGTTAACTTAAAAAAAAATGTGACTGTACTGGTGTTTATGCTGTGGGCCTCATCCCCCAATGTGGGAGGATACCCTACACTACCTGCACTCTACATATAATAACTCCAGCATAGCAGTTCCTTGGGGTTAAGGGAATACTTTGTTTTCCTGCAAGTGTACATTCAGTCCAAAATGATAAAAATTTGTAATTAAACATACATGATTTGAGGTCATCAGAGTATAACATCCACACTGGGGGTACAAGGAGGTTGTAGCTTCCATGCTAAAATAATTTATATTACTTTTTATTTTGTATTTTAATACATAAGTATATGTACAATGTTTCTGTTCACTAGATGATCCTTCGCAAAATTTTAGAAGTCTGAGGTCTGACATCTTAAACTGCACTTTAGAAGTAAAAGCTATATATTTATTCAAATTATAAATACTGGAAACGTGGAATGTGTAGCTATATAAGTGATGTGGTCTGACTGCAGAGTGGCTAAAGTCATATTATTATATACATGTGTTCAAAATTGTGTATTGTAAGATTTGTGGTTTCATATTACTGTTTTTGGTAATTGACTTTTCTATAATTTATTCTTATGTCGGTGTGTAACAGTTATCCCCTGAAATGCTTTGAGAGTCTGTAATGATTAATCTGTACAGGTCACCATTCTTGCAGGTCAGAAGCCAATGCAGCATTCATAAAATGCTTTCCTCCCAAATGTTTTTGCTGTGTTGTCACTGACTGCTGCACAGGTATTCCCTCATTGTTGGTAGGTCAGACAAACAAAGGAGCACCTTTCACTCACCATTTCTTGGCTGACACCTTTGTGTGTTTTGCTTACCAGGAGTAATTAAGTTTCCTGTCAGTGAAGCAAAACAAAAACAGTGTTTGATTCTTGAGTTAGCATTTGCAAGTGATATATCTCCCCCTCACAAAAAATGGGGACATTTAGGCTGGATAATTGAAAAAGATTGTTTTGTTTAGTTTGATGCAGGTCTGAATTCTACACTTCATTTGTGCTGCTATGTATTTCGGCACCCAGAGGTCTCTGGATGTAATCCTGAGACTTGTTGGAGAGCTCAAAAGACCTTAACAGGCCTACCTTAATTCTATCATATAGCTGGCTTCAATTCACCTTTTTTACGTTACCAGTCTATTTGCTTTTACAGCCTCTTAAATGGCTTAGTGACCTGATTAAAGCATGTTGGATCATGGCCGAGAAGGATCTGAAAAGGAGTTTATTTATGTGGTTGAAATAAATAAGTAAATAAATACAGGCCTGCTGTATCTGACAGTATAAGTATTTAGTAACTGACTGCATTTTTGGTAACAAGCTATGTAGCACTCGCCACTCATCAGAACTGTTTCTCAAAGGAGGCATAAAAACATGATTGTGAAAAATTGTTATGCAGCAAACATAAGTGATTTGAGTTATGCTGCAAGGAAAACTTGAGATGCAAAAGCAGGCATGCAAATTAAGAAAAAAAGCAATCTTAGGACAGAGGATGTCATGCTTTACTAAGTACAAGATGTAAGCAGACCCTGGTGAAGTCAGGTTATAGATTATGTGTTGTATTTTGTGCAAGACTTGTTTGAAAGTTACACGTGGAAGGGGAATGATAGAAATAATGCTGAAACGGGAGGGTAGTAGGGACACACAAAGAAGGCATTTGTGCATCACCAGTGTTAAGGAATATCAACTGATAATACAGTTACTACTCAAATAGTTAATTGCAAATTAAAGAACATGCAGCACAAGGTCCGTCTTAGACACTTTTATTAACACATGTGTGGGAGACCCAAAGTCAACATAGTAAGTCTCCCCGAACAAAAAATACTGTGAGCTTATATACGCTTAGATAATACTGATACTAAGTCGACTAGGTACACCAATAGACAATAAAGGATTTGCATATACCAATCAGGTAGTTCCCCTTAAGCATTAAGACACACCTGAATACTTATTGCTAGGTAGAAAGAGACAATTGGACATAAGTCCATATAAGGATTTGTTTCCTTGACCACAAAATTTTATGATCACAGTGCTTACTTACTCTGTGCAGTCAATCACATACTCTTAACCTTCAGTGCAACTGCTTTTGACCTTTCAGATTTTACAGTCCCCCATTTGATGCTGATTAAGCATCACCATATAGTCTGTCAAACATTTTTCCATAACTCAACATTACCATAACATCTGAAATCTCAGCAGTATTGCACACATTTACTTCATGGCTTTTATCTTTAAAAACTGGCATGTAAAACTTTGATTGAGCTTTTGCTGCCTTGGCAGCCAACAGTTTACAAAGCAATGTCTTTATTAAAAACAGAACCAGAAAGGTTATTAAGGCAAGAATAGCAATTAGCATTAGTAGTTTGTGTGCCACCACCCCAGCTGGAGAATAAGTTGGTCAACCATGCCCATGTGGAGATTCCTTAGCCTCCGACAGTTCCAACACCTTCTGGATCAGCTCCAAATGATTAGTTATCTCATGTTGATTGTCAGGAATAAAAGTACAGCACTCCTCATGGATTAAAGCATAAGTACCCCCTTTAGCCGCAAGTGTGAAATCAAGAGCCATACAGTTTTGTAGGACCACAGCTCTTATGGCTGTCAGCTCATCAGTTATATGTTCTAGTGCTGAAAAAGTTGCATTGCTCAGGGTTTCAATGAGTTTCGACAGTTTTCTCAGCTCCCAAATTGATTTTATCGCCCCATAAGAGGGTATCATGCTAGCCCAGGAAATTACATCATCCCAGAGGTCCATATGTGCTAATCCTTTAGTGCTGGCAAGGACAAGATCGTGGTGGTAGATCCAGGATGCATCCACCTTACCCACAGGGTTATTGGGAGCCTTCACTTCTCAAATATTTCAGATTTTTCCCTGGGGTAATGTATGTACATGTTGTATGGCCTGGACTAAATAACCCAGGAAACAGCTGCCTGACCATGTCTCAGGTAGCCATTTGTATGCTTTCTTTCCACAGATAAAGTAGCAGCGATCATTCAGTATTACCTTTGAGATGTTTTCAGAAGCTTCACTGTTAATAACAGTGTGGAAAAATACATTGAAGCCCATGTCATCTTGCATTTGTGCGTATTTAGAGATATTATGTCCCTGCATATCATCTTCAAAAATCCATTCCTACCAATGAAGTAGTCTGTGAGTGTTGTTTAGTCTCTTTGATGTTACTTTCTTTCTGGCCGTACCTTGTGGGCACAGTCTTCAGTCAGAAAAAGATGCTTCTTTGATCCTTGATTGATTTGCAATGGAAAATAGAAGGATGGCATGGCAGACTCTTATGACAGAAGTGTCACAACTACTCCACCCCACTTTTTTGGATTCATTCTGCTTGAGACACAAAATGCCATGCTGGTGTAAAGCCAACAAAAGTGACACAGTTTTGTTAGGATGTGACAACAATCCCCCAATGAGATTGGTTAAAATAGGCTGGTACATAGAAGTGTTGAGGGGAAAACTGGTGAATAGAATGCCATCATGAGCAGTAGGAATCGTGGTGCAAACCCAACAATTACTAATATTGAAAGAGGAGGCATACATTGCCATACATTGTCATAAGAGTCTGCCATGCCATCTTTCTGTCTTCCATTGCAAATCAATCAAGGATCAAAGGAGCATCTTTTTCTGACTAGAGACTGTACCCACAAGGTACGGCCAGAAAGAAAGCAACATCAAAGAGATTAAATAACACACACAGACTACTTCATTGACCTTTAAACTGTAACCCTCTAGGTGAGTGCAGGTCTACATGGCAGGCGTGCTCCAGATGTACCTCTCCTACTCCAGAATTGGAAAGCACAGCCTCCTTCGAACACCTTGACCCTCCTACCACAATAAGAATTTGTACCTCTCCCACTCCTTCGGAAGAGCTTCCCACAGTAGATAAACAGCTGTTAATTCCTGAATCGGTACCACTATCCCTTGCTAATCTCTTTCTGTGCACAGGTATTGGAAAGCAAAGCCTCTTTGGAACACCTTAACCCTCCTACCACAATATGAATTTGTACCTCTCCCACTCCTTCAGAAGAGCTGCCCCAGTAGATAAACAGCTGTTAATTCCTGAGGGTACCACTATCCCTTGCTATTCTCTTTCTGTGGACAGGTATTGGAAAGCACAGCCTCTTTGGAACACCTTGACCCTCCTACCACAATAAGAATTGTATGTGACGTTTGTGATATATACATTTTTTCTGTACGAGTTTCTCTAGTATATAACTGTAGGCATTTTATTTTTGGAGCAAGCTGCTATAAGGGAACTCACCCATACTTTCTCTCTCCCACTTCCCCTGCCATTTCTTTCTCTTCCCTTTCATATTGCCCTATCTAACGTGTTGACCTCATTTTTGTCAGTGGCTTTTGCCCCTCTCTTTTTCTGCCATCACTCCCCCCCCCCCGGTTTGTATCCTTTGTTCCTGCCCCTCAGTATAACCCCTCACCTCCTAACTATTATTTTTCTCCTATTACACTCTTTTATATTTGTCTAGAAGTGTACTCAGCAGACTTTCTAAATGTTTTACTGGGTATAAAAATTTGTAGTTACTTGTTTGTACCCACCAAACAATTTCTCTCAGGTTTGCTTTGTTGGAGATAGCGTTTCTTCTTTCTCCTCATCTCTGCAGGCCAGCTCAGCCTGCTACGTTCGCCCTCCGCTCCGGGCTCACTTCACTCCCCTACCCTACCCCCATTCCCACCTCACCCCTAAGCTCATTACATGTATCTCTATCATCAACTCCACCCTTTCTCTTCCATTACCCAATTATCTCCCTCCACCTCTGCAAGCAGATTCATCCAATTTTCCTACACCCAATTAACTCCTCAGTCACCATGGCCCCTCCACCTCTCACACATCATCACCTAATTAATATTATTTCCTGCATGGTCCATATTCTAATTCTATTCTTACTAACACAAAATACATCCATACATAACACCTTAAACCCTCCACCAACCACTATTGGCACACAAACCCTTCCTATAAAACTAAACAGACTTAGTTACTCTAATAGCTCTCCCTCTCTAGTATCAACCAACACCATCACCACATATAGATTTAAACTACTACTGCCTAGCCCAAAGTTTAAATTATGTCTAGTATTACACTACATACCCACCACCCTTAGACAACAGACCCACATCAAACTATACCTACTCCACATATTAACACAATGTGGAGATATCCATCCAAACCCTGGGACAACTCATATTCATACACCCACCAATATCCAAGCCTACCAGTCACATCACCACATCCATACATCTACCACTACTATACAGAATCACATATCCAACTATACACTTCTCCTAACAACAATAAACACTCATAGTATCTGCAATAAAATAAATGAATTCCACACCTGGCTATCTACACACACCCCAGATATTATTGCAGTAACAGAAACATGGCTAAATCCACACATAGCTGACACTGAAATTCTCCCTCCTGATTATAATATAATCCATTCAGACAGACTCCATAAAAAAGGTGGTGGTGTAGCACTAATCTATCAAAGCTCACTACAAATGACTACCTATACAAAATCTCTCTCCACTTTCGAAAATCTAGAACTCCTGCTCACATCCCTTCACATAAATAGAAACAAATATGCATAGCTGTAATCTATATTCCCTCAGGCCACAATATCCACATACTCGAAGACTTTCTATCCTGAATTAATCAGAATATACTGCATGAAACTGTTATTCTAGGAGACACCAACATTAATTGGCTAAACTTAGATAGCCCCTCCCCCTGCATACAGCATAAACCTTCATAGTTTTACTCAACTCGTCACTACCCCTACCCATAGTCTATCAACAGACTCTGAATCTACCTCAGACTGGATACTAGTAACACATCTCCAAAACTACACAAACTCAGGCACCCTACCAAACACACTAAGTGACCATCTCTCAGCATATACTTATAGGACCCAACTTCAGTCAAGTAAAACACATTCATATAGAACCTCCAGAAACCTTGCCCACTTTGATAGAGATCAGTTTATAAATATCCTAAACTCCCACAACTGGAACCCCCTAAAAACACTCCCCTTAGATGAAGCCATTGATTATTTCAACAAGCTCTTCCTAGATACCCTCAATAGCCTAGCTCCTATGCTTACCAAATGAACAAAAAACAAACATGCTCCCTGGTTAGCAAAACTAA
Source organism: Protopterus annectens (assembly GCF_019279795.1). NCBI lineage: Eukaryota > Metazoa > Chordata > Ceratodontiformes > Protopteridae > Protopterus > Protopterus annectens. The sequence goes on from NC_056744.1 coordinate 375,967,028, forward strand.
CCAAACAAATCATCTCTCTGAGAAACAAAGTTTGGAAAATATGGCTAAGAGAGAGAACAAAACAAAATGAACTTCACTACAAGCAACTGCGTAATAAATCAAAAAAGCTTGTGATACAGGACAAAAAAGATTATTTCTCCACCAAACTGTCTTCCTCATACAACAATCCCAAAAAATTTTGGAAATCTGTCTCCACTTTACTTAACCCAGGTACTATCCAAAACCCATCCCCAGTACCAGAAAAAACACCACAAGAAATTTCCCAAGAATGTAATACCCATTTCATCTCTATCATTCAAAATCTACTCAAAGGTAGCCCATCAAGCCCTAATACCCACCTGCCTCTACCTACTAAACACACCCTCTCCCTTTCAGATCACACCAATATTCCACCACTAAACTCCTTCTCTATCCAACCTGTACCCACCTCCCAGGTCTTGAAACTCTTACAACTCAAACCTTGCTCACTATCTGCAAATAATCTTCCCCCTGAATACCAGCAGCTAGCAGCTACAGCAATAGCATACCCAGTTACCATTCTCATAAATTGCTTACTCTCCGAATCATGCGTTCCCCTCCTATGGAAAAAAATCTATAATTTCCCCTTTACATAAAGGAGGAAACTCTCATGATCTTTCTAACTACCGCCCCATCTCTGTACTCTCCCCACTATCAAAAATCTTGGAAAAATCTGTCTACTCACAACTAGCTAAGCACCTAACTAGTAATGCTCTTCTATCCCCCACCCAACATGGGTTTTGTCCAGGGCATAGCACTATCATTGCCTTGCTCTCCTTCACTGACACTGTCAACAAAGCCATAGATGCTGGTCATCATAGCTCAGTTATTCTACTAGACCTATCTAAGGCCTTCGACACAGTGTCACATACTAAGCTAGTAAGTCAACTATCAAAACTAGGCTGCTCCCCAAAATCCCTAGAATGGTTCATCTCTTACTTACAAAGCAGGGAACAGTTAGTAAGGTGGCAAAATGTACAATCCACTTACCAACCCAACAATATAGGAGTACCACAAGGATCAATTTTAGGTCCTCTAATGTTCAATATTTTCATCAATGACCTGCACAAAGCCCCCCATATCCAGAATCTCATCCAATATGCTGACAACTTAACTCTGATAGCCTCCTCTAAGACCTTCTCTAATCTTCTCACAGTTACATTACAGGCTTTTTTACCTCCATCGAATCATGGCTTATCAACACACAACTTATGCTAAACCCCAGAAAAACAAAACTTTTACTTTTCTCAGCAAAACCACCTGACCCTGGCTTCAAAATCTTTGCAAAGGACGGCACACAAATAGAACTAGTGAAAACAGCTAAATTACTAGGATTAACAATAGACAACAAACTCACTTTCGAACTGCACATCTTAAATGCAGTAAAGAAAACCCACTTCATATTAGGCAAACTATATATGGATAAATCTACCAAATCAAAATTAGCCAGTACCCTACTCATCCCCTTCCTTCTATATGGTTGTGCTGTTTTTACCAATCTACACACAACTACATTCCTGTTACAATAAAATAGCCAAATTCGCCACCGAAAAACCACACCACACTCATCACTGCCAAGCAGTTACCAAACTAAAATGGCTCGAATTTTCCCACCATCTGCACTGCACCCAAGTAACTTTAGCCCACAAGCTAATTAGTAAACCTAATCAATGCCCAGCTCTTGGTTCACTCCTACAAATGTACACCCCCACAAGAACACTTAAGATCTTCTTGTAACACACGCTTTCTGTTACAAAACCCAACAAAAGAGCCGGACAATGTCTGTTCTCCCATTCAGTCGCCAAACTATGGAATATGTTACCATCCGAATTAACACAAACTGACCATCCAAAAAAATTCAAAGAAGCCCTAAAATCTCATTATATAAATAATCCTTCCTGCTCATGCCTTAGAAGCAAACCTCCTTAAACAACACACACAGCACAGACTCATAGACTGGTATATAAGTACACTAGCCAGTCACAAAAATAGTGGTAAACTACACTGTCTGCAAATGAATTTACTGTATCAAAATCCAGGTGTTTCCACTATCGTAACAGCTTAACCTATGTAATGTTTTTCCTAATGTATTATCAATGTAAGCCTATACATTTGTAAATTGTAAAATGTATTATTACTATTATATTTGTAATACTTTTAATTCTTATGTTAAACTTTATCTATTTTTGTAACACTTTATCTCTTATTGTAATACTCAGAGGAGCTTTTCTCCCTGGGCCTCCACTGAAAATGGGTCTTTGACCCAGTGGACCTTCCCGGTGAATAAATGCTAATAAATAAATAAATTAATTAACTTGAAGGTATGATACATTTTAAAGTTTGGGTTCCAACTAGTTGTTCGTTGGTGAACATGAAGGTGTGGGGTGGTCAGAAGACCAGTGAAGGTAGCTGAAAAAAAGGAATGGCCACAATAGCAAAATTAGGAGTACAAGATGTGTGCTGCAAATACATGTACAATATTTCTGAGGTATGCTGTGGCCCACAAGGAAGGTTGAGATTGCAGTTGTACATTTGTACCAAAGGGATGAAGTGTCTTGACTGACGAGTCAGTTGAGTCTGTCAAGAGATGCATAGTAGCGGGGGAAGCTGTGGTCATGGCTAGAAGGATAAAATAAAGTTCACGGCTTTAAGAGGGTGGTTTAGTGTGTCTTCAGGTGCAAAGTTCTGGAATGTCCTAAGGGGAAGAAAAGGAAAGTGGTTGTTGATCTTCTGAAGGCACGATTTTCTTGACTTGTGAAATGTATATCCAGGTAGGTGATCCTTGTAGTCAAACAGCAGAGGAGGTAGTGAGCAAAACCAGGCTGTTTTCTGAGTGAAAGATTTAACATACACCCAGAGTCGCCTGGTTGAAGGTCATTTGCCAGGTCAGGTTCAGGAAGAGTTTGAGCTTGTATGACCTGATGGTGGTGATACTGTAAAACAGAAACAAGAGATTTGCAGTAGGACAACAAGTTAATGTCAAGAAACTGATGATCAGAAAAAGGAGGTGGTGGGGTGAGGGGCATACGAATAGGTCGACCCTTTATAATTTCATGTGGAGAAAGACCCTTGGAATGATGAATTTGGCCTTGCATGGAGAATAATACTAAAGGTAGTGCTTGTACCCAGGTGAGGCCTGTTTCTGCAGTAAGTTTCAATAGGCATACCTTGATAGTCTGATTCCCCCTTTCAGTAATGCCAGAGGCTTGAGATCTGTAACGGCAATGAAATTTCAGAACGATGCCTAACATTTTATAAATTGCTTGTGTCAGCTGTGAGATAAAGTGCGTTCCGCTGTCAGAATAAATATGGCATGGTACCCCAAAACAGAGGGTAAACTCAGTGCATAGCTTCTTAGCGACAGAAATAGCATCATTCTTGGAACATGGATATGCCTCAACCCAGCCAGAGAAAACAATTATAGTGAGAATATATTTGAAAGTTGCAGAAGGAGGTAGTTCAATAAAATCCCACTGTAGTGCACAAAAGGGACCCAATGGTTTTGGTAGAGGCTGGGGTGGGACCTGGGTGCCTTTCGAAATGTTAAACTGTAAACAGATTGAACAACTTGACACAAAATGGCATAGAGATTCCGAAAGACCAGGCACATACCACTCACATTGGATCAGCTTAATTAGTGAGTTCTGGCCGAAATCAACAGGAAGATGGTAGGCACAGATCAATTGGTGTAAAAAGGCTCTTGGTGTAACAGGGCACCCATCTGAATGTCAACAGATGGAGTTGTCACCACGTTTACAATTTGCACGTATCCACCGCATCACCTCAGACTCTGACTCATTGTTCTGTAAATTCATTAAACACTGATTTGAAAAAGTAGGCGTCTGCAATGCCTGCTGAAATACACACAGCTGCGTTGGTTGTCCCTGAACAGAGATAGAAAGAGCAGCTTGTTTCACAGCCCAGTCTGAAATAGCATTTCCCTTACTTTCAAAAGAGTCATCAGACTGGTGAGCTGCAATTTTAATGACCGCAATTTGTTTTGGTAATAAAAGACCTTCTAACAGTATGTTGACATAAAATGCATTTTTTGATAATAGTACCACTAGATGTAAGGAATCCCCATTCTTTCCATAAAATGCCAAAGTCATCTACTACACCATGTGCATAGCAGGAGTCAGTATATATATTGACTGTTTCGTTCTTGGCCAATTGACAAGCAGTAGAGAGAGGTACTAATTCGGCTACTTGAGCTGATGAACCAGGTGGTAAAGATCCAGTTGACAATACAGAGTTTTGCAAGCAGATGGCCCTAGCAGCTGACAGCTGTCCATTTTGGTTGTACAGACAAGATCCATCAACAAAATGTACCAGATCTGGATTTTGTAAAGGGACGTCCTGGAGGTCTAACCTAGGAGGAAGGGAAGAGTTAACAATAAGACAGTCATAGGGTTCACCCTCATCCAAGGTGGGGATTAATGATGCTGGATTAAGTGCCTGGCATGTGACTATTTGGAGGGCAGGGTTTTCAGGTAAAATCAATTCATATTTTGTCAGTCTAGAGGGAGATAGTTATTGTGTTTTTGTCTTTGAGTAAGGCATGAACTGCATGAGGGCCAGCTAAAAAGGTGTTGTCTCCTAAGGTAATGGAAGCTCCAAGGTCCACTAGGATGGCTGTAGCTGTGACTGCCCTCAGGTATGCGGGTAATCCAGAAGCTACCACATCAAGTTGGGTGCTAAAATATGCTATCGGTCGGTACCCTCCGGTGTGTTGTTGGGCTAAAAGACCCATTGCCACCTTATTTCATTCACTACAGAAAAGAGTAAATGGTTTTGAGCAATCTGATAGGCCTAGGCAGGGCAGGTTGGATAATTGTACCTTGAGCTGTATAAAGGTGTTCTCATGTTCCCTTGACCATGGAAGAGGCTTGGGAGAGTATCCTTCTTCAAAAAAGCAAGTAAGGGCTGAGTAATTTCTGAGAAATTAGAGACCCATTGGGGGCAGTAGCCAGCCAGTCCCAGAAACCCTCTGAGTTGGAGCTGGGTAATAGAATAGGGTGCATTTTGGATGGCCATTATGCGGGAGGGCAAAACTCTCCAAGCACCATGCGAGATTAAATGACCCAAATATTTGACTTCAGGTTGACGAAACTGTAGTTTGGATCTGTTGACTTTAAAACCCTGAAGAGCCAAATACTGCAAAATGGCAAGGGTGTCACTTTGACATGCTTGCGGAGTAGTAGAGGCAATGAGAATGTCATCAACGTATACTGCACTAGCACTGCTTCGGCAGGAAGAGCAAGGGCATCCAACTGTTGCTTCATTTCCCTGGAGAAAAGAGTAGGTGGTTTCACATACCCCTGGGGAAGTCTAGTCCATCTATATTGCTGCCCCTGGTATGTGAATGCAAAAATATATTGGCTATCCGAATGAATTGGAATAGAGAAAAATGCAGAAGAAATGTCTTATCACAGAGAAGGTGGTGGCAGATGGAGGGATGAGGCTCAAGATAGTAGCAGGATTAGGCACTATAAGGAAGGCAGGTAGAACAGCCCTGTAAATGGTTCTAAGGTCTTGAACAAACGGATACATTTCCCTGCCTGGTTTCTTAACTGGCAGAATAGGAGTACTGCATGGGCTAACGGTAGGAACTATAATGCCTTGTTGCAATAATGATTAGATTACTGGAGCAATTCCTGCTTCTGCCTGGGCAGAAAGAGAGTATTGAGGCACCTTGGGCAAGACTGCACCAGGCCTCAAGGTAATTTTTAACTGGATCTGCATAAGGTAAGAGGACCGTGTCATTGTCATGGGCAGTCCATAGTGATGCAGGACAAGCATCTAGTGAAGGGCGGGAAGGAGCAGGTTATTCTTGACAGTGTGTGAACACCACTTACAAATAGTTTGAATCGGCTGAGGTACACGTTCCTAACATGACCTGGTCTTGTTCTTCTGGTGGGATTTCCAGAAAGATTCTCTTTTTGGTGCAACAAATTGTGCATCCTAGTTTGCATAGCAGGTCACGGCCAAGTAGGTTCAATGGTGCTGATATGCCAACTAAAACGTCAAGATGTTCTGTTAAAGGACCCAGGCTCACTGGTACTTGGACTGTATCGGGAGACTCACTGGTACTTGGAGTGTATCTGGGTAGCTTATGGGGACCCCGGAGACTCCTATGCCTTTAGTGGTGCTGCCAGAGAATGGAAGATTTTTAGCAGCTTTCAATGTAAGCATAGATTTGTTGGTCCCCGTATCTACTAAGAAAGGAATAGGATTATTTTTCACAGTTAATGTTACGAATGGACCTTGCTTACTGCGTCTGTTCAGGGGAGCCCTATAGTGACTGTTGTGCATCAGGCCAGATGGGTGGGGTCCAGGAGGAGTCCCAAGGCTGATTCTGGCCTGACTGAGACTGTTCCCCTTGTCTAAAGGGGTTGTCTGGTGAAAATTCTGGAGAGGGAGATTATGGATGCGATGCTAGGTATGGACAACTGTCCCTCCAATGACCAGCCTATCCACACTTGAAACAGAGGTTACTGTTTCCAACACCATCCCCCATGTGCCTCCAAACTTGTTGTCAGAAGCCATTATTTGCAGGGGGTCACTGAGAGGGGCCTTGCACTTGAAATCCTGATCCATTAAGGCCTCATCTTATAGAGCGATTTCTCCCTCCTTGGCCCTGCTGCCCAAAGGAAGAGAACATATCTAATTGAGCCTGAAGAAGTTGATTCTGTATGTCCTTTTTTTCCTTTATGATAAGGTCATACAGATACTGCACCTGGGTAAACTAGCTCATGCAAGCCTAGGCTGAGCCAATTCAAACGCACCTTCTTCAATTGATCTCGAACTAGGGGTAGAAGACTGTCTACAAAGGTAGTAGACAGCCTGCTGGCTGCTGGACCATCCGTCGGCTCGGGATACCTGAGTAGGCTTCAAAAGCATCAGTAAGGCATGACAGATAGGAGTCCACTGGTTTGTCTTCCCATTGCTAAATGGCCTTAATCTTCCACCAGTTAGGAAGAGGGGGACAGATAACTGTAATGGCGTCCAATATACGGCTCCTGACCATCTCAAAGCTATCATTTCCCATTGTTCCGTGCTGCGGAATGGGATTTGGGACATTTGCATGGTTCCATATTCATTTTAAAAGGTCAGCTGTAACAGCATATTGCAATACTGCCCTTGCTTCTTCAATAGTGGAGTTGTGAAGACTAACATGACCAGCCAGAATTAATTGGAATTTTGCTGGGTTAGACCGTATGGGTGGAAGCGACTTTATGATCACTTGAAAATCTACTGCCGACCATGCCCTAGTGACAGTTATGGTAGAAGGAGCAGTTTTCTCTCTACCATGTGCAGAGTTTGGGACTTCTTGTAAGGGGAAATGCCCTTTTTCATCATCCTCCTCGGATGAAGATGAGGAGGAGGTGTCCTAATCAGAGTCAGAATCAAACTTGTCTGGTCTTAAATATCTTTTTGTAGTATCAATGAGAATTGGGAAGTGCCCTGGATTTTGAGCTCTGCTTTTTGTCACCCTTAAAAAATTTAAAACCATTAAATTCAGATCCCTAGCTCTAGTGTGTATTGCTGGGCCAGTTTAAGGTGTGTATTCCTCTCTTAAGTTGAAGTCTGGGGTCAAGCTGGACTGTGATTTGACTAACTGCACCATCAGAGGTTAGATGTAACTTGGGAATCACTTATTGTAGGTGCTAGCTGATCTGCACCTTGCAGCAACTGTGGTTGTTATCATTGGTGGGTTGCCAGACAGGCAGAAGTATGGCAAATTGTTGCAACTGCTGTTGAGCCAGTGGCTCATGCACCTGTGCCTGGCCTGCTATTTCATAAGCAGGTGGCGCAGTTGGTTTGGGTGGAGTAAAAACATATTCTTCTCGGAGGATTCAGTTGAGCCTATATTTAACTGACTTAAGCCCACTATGGCGTACAACCCTTTGTATGGCGGGATCTGTAAAGTTTTTCCTTCTACTATTCCCATCTTATATGCTGTATGATTCAGTGCCTTCAATTGCCCTTTTAATTTGTCTTGATTCATTTTAAGCTTCTTACTATAGAGTCATTTTCCCTATCTTTTGATTCCGCTTGCTAATCATTAAAAGCCACCCAACATCCTGGCGGTACCGTTTTCCCATTTTCTTTTAGTTTCTTTTGTAAATTAGCCAGAATATCCTTATCAAAACTGCCATTAGCTGGGAAGCACAATTTCCCATTATTCTTGGTGAAAGCAACCCAATGATTCAGATACAAACAGATTTCTCGTGAAACTATGTAAAACATATAGCCGGCTGGAGTTCCTCTTTCTGGCTGTAATTCTTTACCCGTACTCACTCCCATGTTAAAAGAAAAACCTCTTGTTTATTGTTTTTTTTTTTTGACACCGAACTATAGTCAGTAACCCACACTCACACGTATGTCACCAGAAGATTATCGTTTAACCCCCACTCATTCACTAACGAATCATGCTACCTATCTTTTGAAAGTTCCATGAAAGAGAAATAAAAGGAAAACTTGTAATGTAAGTCAGGCACTTGCAAGTGGCTGAGGTCCTGAAAGACAGAAAACTGTCTGCAGGCCCATTAATGAGACATCAGCCATCTGCTCGAGCTCATCCCTGGATTTCTGATCCGAGTCACAGCGCCAACTGTTAAGGAATATCAACTGGTAATACAGTTACTACTCAAAACAGTTAATTGCAAATTAAAGAACATGGAGCACAAGTTCCCTGTTTCATAGAGACTTTTATTAACACACGTGTGGAAGACCCAGAGTCAACACAGGGAGTCATTAACACACGTGTGGGAGACCCAGAGTCAACACAGGGAGTCTCCCGGAACAAAAGAAACCGTGAGCTTATATACGCTTAGATAATACTGATACTAAGTCGACTAGGTACACCAATAGACAATAAAGGATTTGCATTTGCCAATCAGGTAGTTCCCTGTAAGCATTAAGACACACCCGAATACTTATTGCTAGGTCATCATCTTCTTTCGGCTGTTCCCGTTGGGGGTCGCCACAGCTGATCATCTGTTTCCATTTCTTCCTGTCCTCTGCATCTTGCTCTGTCACACCAACCACCTGCATGTCCTCTCTCACCACATCCATAAACCTTATCTTAGGCCTTCCTCTTTTCCTGTTACCTGGTAGCTTCATCCTTAGCATCTTTTTCCCAATATACTCAGCATCCCTCCTCAGCACGTCCAAACCAATGTAATCGTGCCTCTCTGGCTCTGTCTCCAAACCTTCCAACCTGGGCTGACCCTCTAATATACTTATTCCTAATCCTGTCCACCCTCGTCACACCCAGTGCAAATCTTAACATCTTTAACACTGCCACATCCAGCTCAAACTCCTGCTTTTTTGTCAATGCCACTATCTCCAACCCATATAACATAGCTGGTCTCACTACCCTCTTGTAGACCTTCCATTTCGCTCTTACTGGTACTCGTCTGTCACAAATCACTCCTGACACTCTTCTCCACCCACTCCATCCTGCCTGTACTCTCTTCTTCACCTCTCTTCCATACTCACCATTACTCTGAACTATTGATCCCAAGTATTTAAACTCATCCACCTTCGACACGTCTACTCCTTGCATCCTCAGCATTCCTCTATCCTCCCTCTCATTCACACACATATATTCTGTCTGACCTTCTCTGTACTTCTCCATCAACACTCTCAGAGCAAACATCACATCTGTAGTGCTCTTTCCTGGCATGAAACCATACTGCTGATCACTAATCATCACGTCCCTTCTTAACCTAGCTTCCACTACTCTTTCCCATAACTTCATGCTGTGGCTGATCAATTTAATCCCTCTGCAGTTACTACAGCTCTGCACATCACCCTTATTCTTAAAAGTTGGCACCAAAACACTTTTTCTCCATTCCTCAGGCATCCTCTCACTTTCCAAGATTTCATTAAACAATCTAGTTAAAAACTCAACCGCCATTTCACCTAAACACCTCCATGCTTCTACAGGTATGTCATCTGGACCAACAGCCTTTCCATTCTTCATCCTCTTCATAGCTATCCTTACTTCCTCCTTGCTAATCCATTGTACTTCATGATTCACTATCCCCACATCATCCAACCTTCTCTCCCTCTCATTCTCTTCATTCATCAACCCCTCAAAGTACTCTCCATCTCCTCAAAACACTCTCCTCACTTGTGAGTATGTTTCCCTCATTATCCTTTATCACCTTTACCTGCTGCACATCTTTCCTAGCTCGGTCCCTCTGTCTAGCCAATCGGTACAGGTCCTTTTCTCCCTCCTTAGTGTCCAACCTTTCATACAACTCTTCATATGCCTTATCCTTAGCCTTTGCCACCTCTCTCTTTGCCATGCACCTCATCTCCTTATATTCCTGTCTACTTTCTTCATCTCTCTGACAATCCCACATCTTCTTTGCCAACCTCTTTCTCTGTATACTCTCCTGTACTTCCTCATTCCACCACCATGTCTCCTTGTCGTCCTTCCTCTGTCCAGATGTCATATCAAGCACCTTTCTAGCTGTTTCCCTGTCTGCTGTAGTTACTATTTGGTAACTGTTCATTGCCACCCAGTGCCTGTCTTAACTCATCCCTGAACTCCACCTCACAATTACCTTTTTTCAATTTCTACCATTTGATCCCTGGTGCTGCCCTCACACTCCTCCTCCTCTTCTTGATCACCAACCTTATCCTACAAACCACCATCCTATGCTGCCTAACTACACTTTCCTCGGTCACCACTTTACAGTCTCCAATCTCCTTCAAACTGGCCCTCCTACATAAGATGTAATCCACCTGTGTGCATCTTCCTCCACTCTTGTATGTCACCCTATGCTCCTCCCTCTTGTTAAAATATGTATTCACCACAGCTATGTCCATCCTTTTCGCAAAATCCACTACCATCTGACCTTCTGCATTCCACTGTTTAACACCATACCTACCATACTTATTGCTAGGTAGAAAGAGAAAATCGGACATAAGTCCGTATAAGGATTTGTTTCCTTGACCACATAACTTTTTGATCACAGTGCTTACTTACACCATGCAGTCAATCATGTACTCTTAACCTTCAATGCACCTGCTTTTGACCTTTCAGATTTTATACTAGCATTTCTAGGCTGAGATGGAATTGCCACTGAATATGCATGGTTACCCTGGAAATCTGCATGTTGGACAAAATGATGGATGTTCTTTTGTCATCTTTTACTAGTAGAAGTGCCAAAGCATGTACAGCATTCTTATGTGGTTACGTCCGATGCACAGAGTGTGTATGAAATATGTTTTTATTATTTGTTAACTGGGTAAGCCCACTAGACACACACCCCTTTTCATGAGTGACCCCTGACACTGTTTGGTTAAGTGACTTGCTCAGAGTCATGCAATAGGTAAGTGGAGGTGGAAAGAATCAAACTCTGTGCCCTTGACTACAGGAAATGGCTCATTAACACTTTAACACCCTAAAGTATTTGCCAGATTAGTTTAATCTGGAGAGTATCCTTGTTTGAATTTTGTAGGGTGCCAGAGAAAAAAGCACTACCTTTGCCATTTTGTCACCATCTTAGTGAATGTGAACAGAGGTAAAAAGAGAAAAAATTTTGCTGTGGTCCTGGACAACACAACCATTGCTTCCTTTGAGGCTCACCGCTTACGATATGTGCAGGCTTGTCAAGTACAGTGATTTTGAACACTGTCTTCATATTCCTCACACCCACAGTGTTTCTGAACATTGTCTTCATGTTCCTCACACCCACAGTGATTGTGAACATGTCTTTGTGTTCCTCACACTCACAGGGACTGTGAACATGGCCTTCATGTTCCTCGCACCCACAGTGATTGTGAACATTGTCTTCATGTTCATAGGTAGGTACTAGGCTATCGGCCCAAGGGCCTACGTAAGCCTAGCCAACAAGGTTCCCTGGCTTACGCCACCCAAGAAAATTATTTTCCTGTGCCAATGTCGCGGAGAGACACAGAAGTGATCCACGGGGTGTATTTCCTATAGGTTCATAGGTAGGTACTAGGTTCCTCACAACCACAGTGATTGTGAACATTGTTTTCATGTTTACCATTTACAAAACATTCCTGGGATTCTCAGCTGAGAAACTGGCATGTAGGCTTTAGTAGGACATACGGGACAGTAACAAGACAATTTATGTTCCCTTTGTCATCCCTGAATAATAGGGGGCTGTAGCTTATTTTACTGCATGAGTAGTGATGTCACTGAGGTATTAGGATGCTGTGAATCTTAGGCACCAAACACTGACAGCAGACTTAGAATTGTGGTGGCCTGGAGCATAAGGCGAACATTAAAACGAGAAAAAGTGTACCCCTCAGTGATCGTTGCCCTATCAAGTTAGGGGAGAAGGCTGGAAAACAAATGTTCGCACATTGAGGGGAGAAGGCTGGAAAACAAATGTTCGCACATTGAAGGGAGAAGGCTGGAAAACAAATGTTCACACATTGAGGGGAGAAGGCTGGAAAACAAATGTTCGCACATTGAGGGGAGAAGGCTGGAAAACAAATGTTCGCACATTGAGGGGAGAAGGCTGGAAAACAAATGTTCGCACATTGAGGGGAGAAGGCTGGAAAACAAATGTTCGCACATTGAGGGGAGAAGGCTGGAAAACAAATGTTCGCACATTGAGGGGAGAAGGCTGGAAAACAAATGTTCGCACATTGAGGGAGAAGGCTGGAAAACAAATGTTCGCACATTGAGGGGAGAAGGCTGGAAAACAAATGTTCGCACATTGAGGGGAGAAGGCTGGAAAACAAATGTTCGCACATTGAGGGGAGAAGGCTGGAAAACAAATGTTCGCACATTGAGTAATTAAAATGTGAGATACCTTGTGGTGGTATTTTGAGGTTATCAGTTGCAGGGTAGGGACAGGGCCAAGGCTTCCTAAAAGGGTACTGACAATTTCTGAAACCATAGCTATGTGGTGACAATGTTTCACATTTTTATGGGTGGGCTAACTGTACCTTTACAGAAGCCCTGTTTCCTGTGCATCAGCTCTGGTGTTTAACTGTCTTGGTGAAATCATGCAAGAAACACAGAACAGATGCATTTGCCGTCTTTTTAATAGAAAGTACCACATTACTGGAGCATCACTTCTGGGTTTTTGCATGATTTTCCGGAATCATTCCTTTACTTTGGAAGAGGTCTGGCAGTCCAGATGCTGAAAGTGCACTCCCCTACCATTGTTTTGCTGTTACATTTGCAATATATGTAGTGTTTGAGTGCATCAGTGCAAAGTTGGGTCATCTAGTGGGACTTTTGATGCTTTTCAAGGTAATTTTTGCTTTAAGGTCATTTGGTATGTCTACGAGCATAGGTAGGTATCTGATGCAATTTTCATTTGCGACCTTCTGTTTTACTCAGTCCTAGATGCTCATGCTAAATCCCATCACTTCTAAGTCTATACTGCTTACCTACTGTGTAGATTTAAAATAATAAAAACAAGCAGGAAGCATTGTAGACAAAACAAAAAAAGAAGACCGTAGACACTGATTGACTTCCTTTTTAGTAGGAGACTGCTGCTGTGGATAATTGTGTGTGTGTGTGTGTGTGTGTACCTCTCAACCTCTTAGAGCAAGAAATCTGGACAAAGCCATAAATAAAAGTGGGACAAAGGGCCAAAAATAGAGACAATTTTTAAATATTGCTCTTACAAACTTAGAAAGTTGATTGAATAGCAGGTTTCACATTAGCATGAATTTTCTGAAGGGTATGAAGTCTGAAACTCACACCTGTCATTATTTTCTAACTTTAGTCTTTAATGATTTACCACTAATTTAACAGAAAACCACAATTGTATGAAGAGTGGACCAAAAATATGAGGCAAAAATCTGGGCATTCTGCAAAAAGCTGTACAATTGAGAAGTATGGTGTGTGTGTGTGTGTGTAAGACTTCCTTGCCTTTACAGGTGGAAGTGATTGCTAGTTTGTTGGATAAGCTACCAGTTCCATTTGTGGGCTGCCAAATTCTAGTCTAGTCACTAATAATAGACTCATAAAGATGTATAGAGGTCTGCTCCCTGTTGTGTTCATTGGAGCTGAAAGATTGCACCTTTGGTTAAAACAAAGGACATCAGTTTTACTTTCCTAAGGTGTATCATTCAACATGGTCTAGAAACAAGCTTTTTACAAGAAGACCCTGGTTCCTTTACTACTTCCAGCTGGTATAAGAAATTAAATAGTTAAATATGCAACTTGAAAAGTTTCTTAAAAGTTCAGAAACAAGAACTTGTCAAAAGATAAGATTTGTATGTGTGATGGTACCGTGTAAATATTTCCATAATTCTGAAACTCCGGTATGTCTTCAGTCACTGATTATGTGATCATGGTGTTTTGTTGTTAGTTTTAAAGTAGTATTTAATCTGCGTTCATCTATATTTTGACCTACCACTTGTGCTACTTTCTTTGTGTATTCATATTGTTCTTATTTCTAGTTGTATTTCTGGATTCTAGATTCTTGGGTGATTACCAGGCTGACAACACTAGGAGGCATGTTTAAGCCTAGCCTTGTTTCCGAAATACATATGACAAGGTTTGATACCCTAGGGCTATTTTAAGGAGTATATGTAGGCTTAGGCATGGGTTTTCAAGCATTTGTATGCTGTTGTCTACTAGAGAGACAGTTGCCAGAGGTAAATTTCCAATTCCCCATTAAATGGCCCAAGTTAAGCTTGAAAGGGGTTAGGCAAGAACTCTGCTTTACATGGATGGGAACCTGTTCCATAAAAGGGGTAGTCTCTGAGACACATACCTGTCTTTCAATGTCCTATTTATGCTGCAGACAGTATTTAGGTCCCTAGGTTTTGTAATTCTGATTTGTTTTTTGGATGTGCAACAGGGTCCATCAGAGTGGGATAGCGCATGTTTTGTAGGCCAGGCATAGATTGCCGTTCAGCAATTTATAGGAGACTGAGTACAGGGATAGGGCTTTGAGGCAGTCCATGTAGGACATGTTGTTTAAGCCATGTGTTCTTTTTGTGAGGAAACTCCATGGATGTTCCAGTTATTGAATACACCTAATCAGGTATATACAAGGGGGCATTGTACTCCATGATTGTCCTGATAAGGTCAGAGTGTAGTGGAACAATGACATCCTCAGACCTAGATGCCATATCCTTCCTTATAAGTTGCGCAATATCTAATAATGTCCTTACTACCCTGGACACATAATGGTTAAAGGCCAGGTTACTATGTGCATGTGTTCCCAAATATCTGACCACTGGGTTTACTCTTGGAGGAGTATTTTCAATGTGGTAGATGTTACGGCAGATGTTACGGCTGTCCATGTTTCCAAAGGATACTGTTATACATGGTTATTTATGCATTCTGTTAGTACACAAGTGTGTGTATTATGTACACACTCATGCTTGCACATATACATAAACGTAATGTACGTATGTAATACTAATGCTCAGAATACTGACACCAAGTTCAGACCATAGATAAAGCCAACATGTTCAAATCTATAACTTGCAAAAGTAATAAAAAATACAGTCGGTTTTTGCATTCAATATAAATTCAAAGTGAAATAAAATTGTAAAAAAAAATCCTAACAAAACCATCAGACTTGGTTTGCCTGAATAGTGGTAGTGTTATAGAAAGGAGTTTCCTAAGATAAGGTTCGGGGTTAGGATTAATGCACAATTAGCAAGGTGATTCAGAGGGAGGCATGCACCTGCACTATCTTTCTAATGAATGCCCCATTCCATAACTGTACCAGTTCATAGACAGACTCTCAGTCTCATACTCAACACTCTAACACACTTACTCTCTCTCATACAGATATACACAGCACTAAAGCTGCCCCTTTACCTAACTTTTACTCTGTGCCTGCAAAATGAACCATCAACAAGGTGAACTCTAACCACATATATGGATATAGGAGGAGTGTTTTTGTTTTAATTCTTTCTTTTTTAATTTTGTATTTTATAAAGGAAAAACATGCAAGAACAAAGATATACTGCTCAAATTCTCTTAATTATAGCACTCTCACTGTTATATTGTCATAAGAAAATAATATAACAGTGTTATAACTTGATGCAAAGTAGATGGCCTTCTGTTGCCACAAAGAGAGTTTACTTTATACTTCAGGGTTCGTTTTGAAAGAAGTTTGACGTTTTTCTTCCAGATCAGTGGTGAAGCCTTGCATAGTAAAGTAGGCGTGAGTCTGCAGCGGGCTGTCTAGTTGCCTTATTTGGAAATTCCCTTACCTTTTTCCTCCCATTCCTTTTGTATCAATAGGGTTCAAAGTGTGTGTGTGTGTGTGTGTGTGTGTTTGTGTGTGTGTGTAAGAACCTGACAGTCTGGTGCCTGTTGTGTATACATCTGAGAGAGAGAGAGAGAGAGAGCTATGTGTGTATATGTATATATTGGCTAAACCACTAGACAGAAGTGTCTGTTTTCAGAAGTGACCCTAAAGCACTGTCCTGTCTAAGTGATTTGCTTCAGCCTCACTCATTATTTGAAGGGAGAAAGGAAACTGTACCACCGACTTTTCCATGCCTGGAAGTGGAGATTGAGGGGAATCAATCCCAGGGCTTGAGAATGTCAGTCTCATAACCAATTCCAAGCCTTAAACCTCTGTAATTCCAGGGAAAGTAAGGTGGCTAGGAGAGGCATAAAGGTAATGGAGCCTGGTTGTTGGAGACCACTGATTCTGATGTGTCTGTGGTAAACACACATAATCGGCATAAGGAATGGCTAGCTAGGTTCTGAAAGGCCAGTGATGTTGACTGTGAATATCTGATTTAGTCCTGCATGGTGACAGTCTAGGGACATTCTTGTGGTTGTCTCATGGCTCCTTTTACAAATAACGGAAGGAAGTAGACACACAACAAAAATTTGGGAGTCTGCTAAAGGCCCACCTCCCCTCACTAGGTAAATGTTGCTGCCTTTCATCTTAACTGTATCACTAAACCTGAGCTACACCTCTCTCTTACTAGTAGCCTTCTTACTGTGCAAGTTCTGTTCCTCCAGACCACACTTTTCACTCGCGTAATATTTTGCTTAACATAACTTCTTCCATTCTATAACATCCTTCAATTTGTTCAACTGTACTTTCATTCCCACTTAGACAACACATAGCTATAATTATTAAGCAGCTACTTCGCTTCATGACATTTTCTTGCTATGGTGATATATATTACAATTGTACGTACTCATTTTTGTTATCAGCTAATGTTACAAATGGGTATTTTCATGTTACTCTGTCTCTTTCTTACTAAATATAATCCTGACTTTTTTTGTATTCCTAGGTTGACCCTGAAATTCATCACTTATGATCAGTGCTTTACCCAGCTAAACAAATTTTAAATAAATAAAAAAATAATATAAAGTGGTACGTGTCGACCTTCGGTGGGCATCAAGGAAATGAAGTGTGAATTCACAGCACTCTGCTCCACCGACGAGGGTAAAAGACTTGGGTGGGGGTGGGGCAATTTTATTTGCTTTCTTTATGGGAAACAAATGTGTGCTGGAAAGCTGTTCCCTTGGGACTTTCTTGCTTCCCTCCATGGGAATTCAGACCTTGGCTAGGATTTCCAAAATCTCCGGGATATCTGAAAAGAGATGCTTTTTGTGAATGTTATAAATCAGAATCTTTCATTGTTATTTAACTTCTGATACAAGTTATTATTATAAAAATGGAAGGAGTGACTTGAAAAACTGCTGTGTGGGTATGCAGTGCAGTTAAAGAATGCAGCACTTACTGTCATTCGCATCAAAACATGCACGCACCCACACACACATGCATTGCTGGTGTTCCTACCAGATGCTAATATACTGGTGATGTTTCGTGTCCTGTAGCAGACATAACTTGTTTTATCTAATTACTTACTTTTGTGTTTCTTTTAGTCAGATAAGAAGACTAATTTTGAGTGTAATACTGTTTTCTAACAGAATGTTCAGCGGATTCAGTCTTACTCTGTGTTTAAGGGGACAAAGGGAAATCTTCCACCAACTTTGTCATGCCTGAACTGGAACTGATCACTTTGTTTTGCTGTTGAAAGCATTCAGAGTACACACTTGAAAGCTTTCCTGTTACTAAATCACTCCTGGTTGATATGCTTCAGACCCTTTTCAATCATGATATGGACCATGAACTAAATAGTTAAATTTCAGAAATACAGAATGCAGTTTGGGCTGCAATGGCAGGGCACACGAGATGATCAGCTGCACTAATCCGTATGCCTGTATTTGCGGCAGCAATTAAATGTCTTAATTTTATTATTCCTGAAGTGGTATCCCTTCAGGAATTATAGAAACAGAAAATGCTGTCATTGCCCCTAGGTAGCCAACCTGTTACTGGTGGTGACGTCTTCAGTAGTAACGAAAATAAGGTCGTTAATCACTGCCCACCATGTAGCTGCTATATTCCAGAGGATTCTATTGTTTTTCACAAAAAGGATACAGTGTCCAGCATCCATCGTAGTATAGTATTTTTTAATGTATTTTCTTTCTGTCTATACTTGCTAATCAGGTTTATAACTTATGTTGCCTGATGCAGACTTGTGTTGTTGCACTGATGGATTCTCATATCCCTTTGCTAAGGTATCTGGAGTACAGTCTGCTGAAGCAAATTCTGTTATTTGGCACCTTTTAAAATTATTTCTAGTACTTTACCCTCCAGGCCTTCACTGCAAACAGTTCATGCTTAATTGGATCTGCCTAGTCAGTAAAATAAATGCAATTAAAATGTATTTTGTACCTTCCCATTTATTCTGGGCACAAGGACTGAATCACTCTTCCAAATTAAAACAAAGACCTACCACTCATACTTATCAACTTCTTAGAGCAAATAATCTGGATAACGCCATAAATAAGACGGACAAAGGCCCAGAAATAGGGACACTTTTTAAATATTGCTCTTATAAACTTTGAAAGTTGATAGAAAAGCAGGTTTTGCATTAGCATGAATTTTCTAAAGGATATAAAGTCTGAAAATCAAATGACTGTCATTATTTTCTAACTTCAGTGTTTAATGATTTGCCACTAATTTGCTGTAAAACCACAGTTTTATGAAAATGTACCAAAAATGAGGCTAAAATCTGAGCATTCTGTGAAAATCTGTACAGTTGAGAGGTATGTGTGCCACCTGAGAACCAAAAGTAACTGATAAAAGTAAAGGTGACTTTCTAAAAATGTCTTTTTTTAGAATTTTTTGCTAATAAAATGTTCATAAAAACACTTCAACTGATATTCAGTTTACTTGTCTGATTGCGGTAGATAAGCACTTGTACAAAATGTCACATTGTCATAGTATGGAAAGCTGTTTGTTAAAATACCTAGTGGGAGGCAGGAAAAACATCTACTTGGCTACAGAGGATACTTGAAGTTAAACAGTCAGTGTCATGGCTCAGAACAGTTCCGAAACCTGTAAGAGCTAAGTGTAAGCCACCATGCATGTGGCATAATCTGCTGCACTTATGTTCCAGCTGACCACATCAAGTGATGCACAGAACAAGGGAAGCAAAGTTGTGTCATGGGTCTGGCTTCCCCTGTGGCTCAGCTGCATGCTGAGATTTCTGGGGAATATTTCAGTTTTTTGCACACAAGGTATGGAAATGACATTGGGGGCTCCGGACATAGTGCCTACCTACGTAGGATGCAGGTATCAGGCATGTAGTCATTTTTAAAATAAGTGATCCCTGCCCTGATGCATACTTAGCTCTTTTTGTGGCATCACCTTACCACAGTGTCAGGTTGCTAGGGTGATGACTCACTTACTAATAGATGGCATCTTTAAGTTTAGCTTGCTAAACTGTGAAATTAATTATTCTTGAACATTCCATTTGGTCCTTGTGTTTATATTAGAATATACAGTTAAATGCAGGATGTGCAGCTTGGCGCAGGTTTACAACGAACTGCTTGCCCCTTGTTTTGATACCTCATTATGTTCTGCTTTATTTCACAGTTTGAAATGAGTGGAACAAAACAGTTTTTATCTTGTGGTGAGCAAGAAATCTCTTGAAATTTTGAAAAGTAAAAGTGGAGACAACTACAGAGCCTCTTGTTGTAATTAATTGAAAATGAAATCTGGAGATGAGCTTGAACCCAAAGGGAGAAAAAAACATTAAAAAAGAAAGTAACAAAAAAAGAAAGCAATAACATGTTAGAACTGTGTACTTGGTGACACAAGCATCTTGATTTCCTCCACTGTGATGTTAACCCTGTTTGAAGTGGTTTCTCTGCTTTTTCTTTTGTATGCATTAATGACAGTCATAAAAAGGCTGAAGCAGACACAGAGGCATTCTGTTCTGTCTGTGTGCATTGCATAGATTTCCACCTTATGTCACCAGAAAGTTTTTACTTGCTCTTTGTGTTTTACTGTTTGTAAGCATCACGCAGAACCTGAAAATGGTCTACTTAGATCATAGTCAATCTCAGTCAACCAAAATAAATAAATATTGAACACTACCTCTCATATTAGGGAACAAATCAGATAAATGTGAAACACTAACAGCTTCAGTTGGGAAGCTTACAGCATGGTTAAAAACTTTTAATTCATGCTTTACAAGAAATTCTATTGATAAATTAGTATGATTCATTGTTATCACAATATCACAGATATTTCGCTTCAGTTGGGAAGCTTACAGCATGGTTAAAAACTTTTAATTCATGCTTTACAAGAAATTCTATTGATAAATTAGTATGATTCATTGTTATCACAATATCACAGATATTTCTTAAAAAGGTTTAACATTCAATATGCGACAGATCATTTCAGTGTGGACCTGCTTTGATCATGGAATTCCATCCATCTCTGACATTTTCCCATTTACCATGTAGGGTTCAGGTGTTACTTCAACATTCACAGTCTTCTAGAGTGAAGGTGTATACCACCAGGTGTCTATCCCTGCCTCTGTTGTTCTTTCATACAACTCGCATACATGCACACTCACACCAGTGGCCAGTTTAGGGTCTCCAGTCTACCTACTACATGTCTTTGGAGTGTGGGAGGAAACCCATGCAAATACTGGGAGGACATGCAGACTCCACACAGAAGGCACCCCAGAAGAGAATCGAACTAGAGAACATCATGCTGTGAGGCGATAATGCTATCAGCTGTGCCAATGTGCTGCTCTTGATCAGGGAATTATAAGGAACATTCTTCAGAATGAGGCACTATTGAGAGGTATGCGGATGGCAGAACATTATGGCTAGAAAGCCTTGCTCTGCATTTATGTGCTTGCAGTTCTACCTGTTGCATCAGCATTTTTTTAATAAATGGATTGATTGGTGTAACGCTTTGTAAAGGGGGGTGGAGCTTGTGTTCTTTGTTCAAAAAGCATGCTTTGTTTTCCATTGTTTGGGGCTAAAAACATGGCACTGCTACTGCTGTGCTAGCTGGAGTCTGTAGGTCAAATGTCAAAATGGATTTGACACGCTCACAAAAGCTTTTTAGATTCCATCCTCATAGTCTCTCATCAAAAGCTGCACTAGGAAACAAGCTGAAGACTCTCTCTTTTTCTCTTACTGTTACAGACATTTGCCTAGAGCCTGTGTATAATAATACTGTGCACTAAACACGTGCACAGTAAATCGAAAACCTTCATGATACCATAAATTAACATTCCCAAGATAAACATACTCTTGTAATATGCTATCTCATGGGAAAAATCTGGTAGCTGAGGAAGTCTGCTGATGCAATGACTTTTTGCGACCTTTGTTAAAAAAAACAAAGATATTTAAAGTTTCTTAAAGTTACTGTGACAGGCACACTGGGTACCTTGGTTGATAAAAGCTGCCTTCACACATCTTGTTCATTTACTTTGTCTTTTCATGATATTTCCCAGGCAACCATTGCTCAGTTTTTAATAACATAATTTGGTGTGTGGTATAGCAAACTGTGTCAAAAGTATTGACCTTCTTTGTATTTTGTTTAGGTGGTTTGTAAAATCAAACTGTTAAGTAAATGAATGGAGAAATCTCAATTGCAGAATGAAAAAGGTAGAGCTTACTTGTCTGCAGATAGAAAATGCTGGAATATAGAAGTGATGTCATACCTTGAATTGGACTTACAAATGTTTTGCAGTAAAGACTGCTGGAGTGTGAGCTTATCAACTCCTGACAAAGAACTCTTGTAGCCCAAAAGATTGTGTAAGCATTGTTTTCCATCTTTGTTGGGCTGATTAAAAAGTTTATCATTCACTGCTCTGTTTTTGTGGGGTTTGATTGTAGATATCCTGGATCATGGATTGCATACCATATGGTTGTGAATAGTGAAGCTTGTGTGCAACTGTAATTTCATCGAGTAAAATTTGATTTTGAGAGGCATTTTGTTATGCTTGTGTAACTAAAATTAGTTTGCATTTGTGCGCACTTTGTACATATTATTGAGTTGTTTTCTGGAATTTATCTGTTTCTTGCATAACCAGTGTACCCCATCACCACTGACTGAGTAATTACTTTAGAATTATTCATGTGGCTGATGCAAGTAAAGCCCAGGAAGTTTGAACTTTTAATCATGTCAAGCCTTAAAGCCTGCCTTGATCGACTACAATACCATATCTAATGGCTGTGTCAGACACTTTGCCAAACATCTGTTTTATTTTTACCTGTACGCAACATCACAGTGTTTTGCACAGGTATTATCTGTAGTACATCTTCCACATCTGTTATTTTCGCTATAGAACAGCTTATATTACTTTGCTGCCTTAGCTTATCTCCCCGTATTAGATCAATGAATCGTACATCCTTAATACAAGAGCCTCATATAAACAGCACATCACTAACTCTGAGCTTTGTCCTTCAGTTTTTTTAGATTTTATTTATTTATTTATTTTTTTAGCTTCGAGTCGATGATGTACTATTTTTTCCTGATCTTGAATACCCAACTTGATTGTGTCTTAAGACAGTCACTGAGTGTAGTGTCAATTAAAAACATTATTTACAAAGCTGTTTGCTATAACTGAACAAATATGTGCCTGATTCTGGTAACTGTCCCATTTTGTAAGCTTCAGAAATGTGTATTAGGGGTTGTATTTTCACTCACAAAGCTGTATCATATTACACTTTTTGTGTTAAGCCTTACTTACATAGCCTTGTTTAGTTTTACATTGCCTGAGCACCTTGCTTACATATTTATGATTCCTTTGCCTTGAAGAAGACATGTGCAACTTTGGAGTTAAAATGATACAGAACCAAAGTATTACAGCCTGGATAGGAATATAACATCCCACATGTTTAGTTACTTCTGACAGTATTTTTAAATGGCTTAAGGGTATAGAGCACACTTTATGTTACTGTAGTGTCTTAGTGTGTGTAAGAAACCATTGGAAGTCCTTCCAGAGTCTTTCATGACTAATCTTTAGCCTCCCCAGGTCAGTGACTTGATTTTCTTAGTGGCAAAAAGGAAAAAACAGGTTTAAAGTGTTTATTACAGAGAAAGTCATCCAGCACAAAGTAGCAAATCAGTGTCCTCTGTAACTGGCACAAGTCATCAAGAAGCTTTGCTATTTCTTAGTTTTAGAAGTCTCACTGATCATGGAATAAGTTGGAGAATTCCACAACAGTCAGAGGTCTCTAAGGCAAGTTGTGCTGTTAGATGCACCAAGAAGTGGACTTGTATTCTGAAGAGAATGCAGCAGAACGAATAATAATAAAACCCGAAAACATGTGCAGCATATCGGTGGAATAAGTCTTTCCTTTCTGCACTTTCAGAATTGCATCCACTCCAGGAATTGCCAGTTGCATAAGATGATGGAAGGGATATACAGTAGTGCCAGGACACTATCACCTTCCTCCAAAGAGTGGTCAGCCTCTGTAACTTTTAAGGTACCTTGTGACTCTTGTGTCTTCAATAAGTAGCTTCAGAAGAACATGGGATGCTTCAGTATTGTTTGAGAAGACTGTTGAAACAAGCTAAATGACCCACGCTGTAATTCTAAATTTCTCTTCTTGAATGGTCTGATTAGGTCATATTCCTGTATGTACAATATCATACTTTGCCCAGATGATTCAGAATAGACATTTCAGCAGCCCATTAAATAGCACAGTTTCCTGTGATGTTGGAAGCTCACAAGGCTGAGAGTTCTAGTCAGCAAAAGGTGAATTGTGTAATGAACCACTGACATTCTGGTGCAGCATGAATGGGGTGGCGGCGTGCTGCAAGTCACTTGACCAGACAGTGCTCCCTGGACACCCATGAAAAGGGACACTTATGTTCTTGAAGTCAATGTGCTTGACCTGGAGGTACCTTTGGTGAATGCTAAAGATTCTGTAGCAGTTATTAGAATAAACATAGGGATACTTTACTGATCAGACCCGAAAAAGAGACATAAAAAATACTTGCAACTGCAGAAACAAGACAATAAGATTTAATGAAAATATTACTTATTTCACACTTTGTTGACCAGATTAGTCCCACTAGGCTAATGACCTCTTTTATGGGGAGACGCAAGTTGATTTTCATACTGACTTAGGAGAAATTTGGACATGGCAACATGTAACCAGTTCCTAATCTTTTCAGTAAGTGGATTATGTGTGTTTCTTTTTTCCTTAAATTTGACGCTTCACTGGAAACCTCTGTTCAGACAACATCCAAGTGCAAGACCATGAACCACTTTTTTATTCTTTTCTTAACTTAAGTCTAATATTTTACAGTAAAAGCATTCTATTCTGATTTGAAGTAATGCTGATGTGTATGCCTCAAGCACCCCACAGGATATGATCTAAAAATTACATTCCATATTTTCACTTTCTGGTAAAACATTTTCATGTTAAAAACCTAAATTCATTGATTTGCAAGAATTTGTTTCCCAGAAACAACAACCAACCTCCACTATTTCCTATATTTAGTTTACAAGACATCCTTCTCCTTTGTGCATTTTAACCAGCTGACAAATGTAATTTGCATGCAATGATGCAAACTGCATTAAAAGCTTCAACGATGCTTAAACACCTTTATGTTCCTTATGCAATTTACTTGTTTGTTTTTTTCATATGATTCCCAGAAGACAAAAAGTAAAATATTCCTATTACTTTGCTATTACAAAACAAATGCCAATAAATAAAAATATTCACATTACTTCTCTTTCTAGCTCTTCTTGAGTAAAGTATAAACATGTAAAATATGACATAGCACAAAATAATGCAGATGTCAGTTTTGTTCTGAAAGCAAAATGTTTTTTTCCTATAAAATATCCTTTCATTTTTTATCCAGTGTTCCAAAGATTTATCTGGTCTTCCATGAAAGCTGAATAGCTTTTCATATTTATACATTCATTAAAACATTTACTTATTTCTTAGTATCTAATTTTCAGTCTTCATACTGTAAACTCCATAAATATCTATCTCTGTTGTTGCAAAGTGATTACCTCTGACACAGAGAATTAAAACTGTTTGAGCTAAAGAAAAAAAAAGCTGTCTGCCCTCTTGCAAGCTTACTCTGTGGTTCTGACCTTTAGAGCTTTAATTCTTTTTGCTAACGCAGTTACTCATGGTATTATGTCTGGCTTAAAGGGGAGTTTTTTATCTCCACCCAACATTATTTATTTCATTAGATGGCCATTAACCATTAGAAGATCACCGAATTGTGACATTATTATCCATGTCACCAAAGTCAGAGTGCTATAGCCAGTATATAGATTGCTGTATGTTGTCATATGCAGTGGCTGCATCACAACTTACAAGTTTATTTAAAGGAGAAACTGAAAAAAAAAATTATCTTTTCAAAAAGTGCCAATCATTAGCGGACCGGAGTTCCGCTGTGGCGACCCATAACCGGGAAAAGCCGAAAGATACAAACAAAGAAGTTCTACACAATCTAAACCCTGCTGCACCACAGTAACAGTTGCTAATTTAATTTATTTTAAGCCTGAAAGCCCTAATTGAAGCAGACATCCTGATGAGAACTTTTCTTTTTGAATAGTTACTTTTTGCACATAATGGGTCAGATTGCAAAAGACTTCTTTCAGAGTAAATCTCTTACTCTGAGACTTGCTCTTGAAGTAAATGAATTACTTCAAGAGGAAGTCTTTTGGAATTTGGCTTCCCAGTGTAAGTAAGTCTGTTTATAGACAAGCCTTACACTGAAATAAGTTAGTTACACCAAGAGCAAGTCTTCGGGAATCTGGGCAGCCTTGCATCAGAGTAGGTCACATACACTGAGAAAAAGTCTTTTGGAATCAAGCCCAGTGCACAGTGAGAGCACAGCTGATGAGATTATTTCATGCTAATTTCTCCTGTCAGCTCACATTTCTATTCACTTTGAATGGAAGTAATAAGACAGTTTGATAATTAGTAAAAATGTCATTGAGTGGTTTGCAGTTACTCTGTGTTTCCTACATATGTGTTACACAACCTGTAAAAAAGTGCTGAAGTAAAAAGAAATATTCAAGATAGTAAAAAAGAGAAGTTATGTTTCAGGCTATGTGCTCTACTGTCAGTGGTTATCATGTTTGCCTTTATTTATACTACAAAGTCTAAGAGCTGTGAAGTCCCGAAGATTCATGGCCTTTGAGAGGGAAAGAAAGTAGCCGCAAACTATATTAAGTAAAATATCATGAAATTTATAAACTGATTACTTTCTGGTTATAGTCTGTAGGGCTACAGGAATTACTGTTTCAGGCTGTTATATTCATAGTCTGTGAAAACTGAGGTTTCAAAGGATAATACCTATGCTGTTTGTCAGAACTGTACCCTCTGCTACCATGAGACAAAACAGTGAGCATTTTTAAAAATTATTATGGCTCCTTTGTGAAAGTGGAACACACTTTGCACTAGGCATATGTTAAGATTTGGCATCTACAGTGCTGCAAATTAACTGTTAAATATACATCATTTTCTTCCCATAAAGATGTACCTTTATGTAGTCCATATCCTTGCCATTAAAGGTGAATCACTGCTCATGAAGGTATAGGGGTGTGAGAAGGGTTGTCATGACTGAAGCTCTGGGGAATGCAACTGTGATGACTTTAATTCAGTAGCTGGGCAAATGAAGTTCTGGAATCGTTCAACACCCAGGAGATGTTACAAGTCACAATCCTTTATCGTATCTTGAGAGAGAATTTAAAAGTAACAGGTTTCTTAAAGAAGACCAGAGTGCCGATACCTTAGATGTCTGTACCTATCTTCAGTTTATGTTGCAGCTGATCTTGTATAAAGATAAGAGGGAAAGTGGGGAACATGCCATCTAATTAATGGGCTGTTTGCTCCTTTCTGCTAATGAACTTGTAGTGATTTTTGTTTCTTCATTGACTCTGTGCTTTGAAATTAACCAAACCTCTTCTGTATTTGATAGTCAAACTTGTCTCCAAGTCATAGTTCTCTTAGATACCAGTTTCTTTGAAATGTTCTTCTGCAGTCAGATGAGATTCCATGCAATGGAGTAGAGTGTCTTTACTGTGCTATGTTATGCTCCGTAAGTTCTGGAGGAGAGCAAGCAATTTAAATTTTGACCGTATTTATTATGTTATTTATTTAACATTTGTTGACTGGGTTAGTTCCACTAGGCTAGTAGCTCTTGTATGCATTGATTTTTGTAAGTAGCCATTTGATCCCTTTTAACAAATGAAACCACTACATTTTGCATTAGTTTTATGTGCCATTTAAAACAAATGTGTAATTGAAAGATACTGCTGGGAACAGAGGCAACGAACACTTTAGGACCAAAATCGAGAAACTCTTTAATGCGAAACCAAAAAAAAAACAAAATGTAAAGCGCTTTTCGTCTGGCTACATAGCAAGACTTCTTCAGACAAAAAAAGCAAAAAGTTTGCAGCATTAAGTATTCACCCTGTACTTTCCTATTAAACTAATTGACCAATAAAAACACATCTACATAGAAGCAATTAAAAGTCAGTGATTATTATTTATTAATATTATTAAAAATTATTTATCATTTATTAATTGCCTGTTTGACCCTGGATACAAAAATTGGAGGTTTAGTGTAGAATAAAATTCGCACCTTGGAAGTGTAACAGCTGAATGGATTTTTTAACCTCTGGTCTGAAGCAACTGTGTATATTTTTGCAGTTAGTGGAGTATATTAACAACACTTTGTGTAAACAACATGTTAGGTGTCTAGAGACAGTGTAAAATTATTTTAACAAGTTTAAGTGTAAATTTTAAGTAAACTCTTAACCAATATTTAATATTATATTTTGTAACAAATTTTATGGTAAAATGTTTTGTTTGGTGGATGGGGATGGTGGGGTTGCTTGCTTAATACTTATTTGTAGATTTTCATGTTGGAAAATGCTGAACTTTGCTGTTTTAACATTATCTAATTACTGACTTTTAATTGCTTCTATGTAGATGTGTTTTTATTGGTTAATTAGTTTAATAGGAAGGTACAGGGTGAATACTTAATGCTGCAAATGTTTTGCTTTCTTTGTCTGAAGAAGTCTGGCTATGTAGCCAGATGAAAAGCGCTTTACATTACTGTTTTGTTTTTTTGGTTTCATAGATAGTTTTTATGGTTTTATACTTCACCTCCCTCTCACCTTCAAAAGAGCCTACAACAATACCGGAAAAGTGTAGTGTCCCGGAAATCACAGAAGCACAGGTGAAAACAGCCCTTTCAAAAGCCAAAAACACAGCATCAATGGGGCCAGATGGTGTCCCAGGCTGCGTCTTGCACGAACTACAGAATGAACTTACCCCCCGCCTAAACACGCTGTTCACCCTCAGCCTCTCCACAGGCTACGTGCCCATAGAATGGCACACAGCAATGGTTATTCCGCTCCACAAAGGAGGAGCCACAAGTGACCCTGGTAACTATCGCCCCATAAGCCTGACTAGCCTGGTCTGCAAGGCTATGGAGCGCATCATCATGGAACTCATTAACAAAGACATTGGGAACCTCCAAACACTTGAGCCGACCCAGTTCGGCTTTGTTAACGGCAGACCATGCCTACTAAACCTGGTTGACTTCTTCGAGAGTTACCAAGGCCATTGACGAGGGAAAGGTGGTTCACACAGCCTACCTTGATCTCACCAAGGTGTTCAACACCATTCCTCACTCGGGTGTTATAGAAAAACTCACCAGCCTGAACATAAACCCCTACATCACAAGATGAGTTGCCAACTGGCTTACAGACAGAACTCACATGGTAAGAATAGCGGGCTCCAGGTCTGACTCTAAACCAGTCACAAGTGGTGTCCCGCAAGGTTCAGTTCTGGGACCCCTACTGTTCAGCATATATTTCTCAGAAGTACAGGCAAACACAGGAGGACTACAGCTAACAAAGTTCTCTGATGACTGCAAACTGGGAGCCATAATTGGCTCTCCGGCTGACACGGACATCCTCCAAAAAGGTCTTACTGAGACACCTGGTATCAAAGTCATGGCCTCAAGCTAAATGCCAAAAAATGCATAGTCATCCCGTTTGGGAAAAACAAAACACCCACGAATTACCACATAGGCAGCAGCCCCCTTAATACAGAAGAGGTAATACGAGATCTGGAGACCCAGGTAGATAGTAATCTCTCCTTTGACAATCATATTGCCAAAATAGTTAGGAAATCCTTCTATGTGGCCCATCTAATTATTAAGGGGTTCGCATCTAGAAATAAAGAGGTTATAGTGCCCCTCTACTCGTCACTCATCAGACCCATCATAGAGTACAATGCCCCATTTGGGATGTACCTCACAAGACACTTCCAACAGCTTGAAAGACCACAAAAGCACCTCACCAAGAGGATTACTGGCCTCAAACATATATCCGATGCAGCCCGACTGAAAAAGCTCCGGCTGTACTCAGTGGCATATTGCTTACTCAGAGGTGATCTCTGCCTGACTTACAAAGCCATGTCCAACTCCGAATTGATGGACATGCTCCACCTAAACAAATCCAAGTCACTGCGAGACACACGCTCTAGTGAGCTAAACCTCGCCACAATAATAAATAGAACATGCTGGAGCGACAGATTCCTGTCACAGAGACTCCCCATGCTTTGGAACAAAATTTCTAACTACATTAGGCAGAGCCCCTCACTAACACTCTTCAAGAGAAGCCATGACGAGTGGATGGGTAACAGAAAGTACACCCCTGGGATCACTTCATTGGATCTGCTTGACAGAGGCTCAGTTAATTAATCAATGGGGTGGCAAAAGCCGACACACTCTGGCTATGCTTATAAACGCCCTCGGGCAGATAGCCTAGTACCTACCTATGAACCTATTAGTACTAAACTAACTGCCCTTGTGAGCCATTTGTAGCCTAGCCAATTATCCCTTGCGAGACTCAAACCCTGCACCTTGTGTCTGTAAGGCAAACACCTTAACCATTAGGCCACCCTCCCAACACATTAAAGAGTTTCTTGATTTTGGTCCTAAAGTGTTTGTTGCCTCTGCTCCCAGCAGTGTCTTTTACCTAGTTTGTTGGCTCATTATTTTTGAGAGTTAAATGTGTAATTGAAACCACTGCTGATGTGTTTGGTATTGGCGTGCAGGCAGATTTTTCAGTTTCATTTGTCTTTAAACACCTGGAGTATTCACAGCCATTTATGTATATGTTATTGCACTATGACCTCCTGTAGTTAATAAGTTATGGTAGTCTGCATTATTTTAAGTTGAAATTTCTTTTTAACTGTGCAGACTGTGTTATTTTGCAAAATACCCTTTGAAGATTTAGCATGGTGGCTCAGTGGTTACGTTTTCTAATTCTGCCTCAGAGATCGGTGGACCAAGGTTCAATTCTGACTTTTGATTACTGCCAGAGTAGTGTATGTAGATTATTTCTATGTCTCCTTGGGATTTTACAGGGACTTCATCTTCCTCCCACCTTTAAGGAGCATGATCGTTAAACTGGCCACTCTGAACTGTTTACCTTTGTGGATTGGGTCACTGCTGAAAAGGGGCCAGAGTAACCTTAGGTTAACAAAAATACCCATTAAATTGCTTAGAAAAACATTGGTAGGAGAGCCGTGTTTTAACAAAGAACACATGTTGGTACCCATCTATCTGTTCATTTATTTACCTACTTACTAATTGGGTGGGCTGATGCAAAGCAAACCTGTTTCAGCCCTGACCAGAGCCGTACAGATCCATGACCTGTTCGCTGTCAATGATATAGGCAAGTCATTGTGAAAATAAACAATATTATCTTTGCAACATGCTTAAGAGCAACAGGGTATTCTGCTCATCTGGAAGGTTCTTCTTACCATGTATTTAGCCTTTCAGATACATTGGGCTTTCTCCTGTGGTAGTTTTTGAGTGCTGTGATATGTTAATTTTTATGTAACAATGTATGATTCATAACCATTTTACTGTACTGTTAAGTCAGTTTTGTTTAGTATTTATTTACATATTTACTTGTTCTCTGATACCCATTGCATCCTGCTGACATTTTAATAGTGCTCAGTAATACTTCGTAAGAGCTTTACTCAAGAATTCTACATAAAGCACAAAAATAATGAAGTTACAAAGGCCCAAAATCGAGAACAATTTTTAAATACTACTCCATTTAAAATGGTAATAAACCAAGAGGATTTGAAGCAACTTGAATTTTCTGAGCATTAAGAAGTATGAAACTCGGTTTGGCATTATTACTGCTAATATTTGACTGACATCAATCCTCAGTACAGGGAAAAAAAAAAAAACAGTGCACTAGATAAAGTCCAGACCAGGCTCCAAAATAGAATGCAAAAAATCCAAACAAAACCACTGCACCAGATAAAGCCCAGACCAGGCTCCAAAATAGAATGCAAGAAATCCAAACAAAACCACTGCACCAGATAAAGCCCAGACCAGGCTCCAAAATAGAATGCAAGAAATCCAAACAAAACCACTGCACCAGATAAAGCCCAGACCAGGCTCCAAAATAGAATGCAAGAAATCCAAACAAAACCACTGCACCAGATAAAGCCCAGACCAGACTCCAAAAGTGTAATGCAAGAAATCCAAACAAAACCACTACACCAGATAAAGTCCAGACCAGGCTCCAAAATAGAATGCAAGAAATCCAAACAAAACCACTGCACCAGATAAAGCCCAGACCAGGCTCCAAAATAGAATGCAAGAAATCCAAACAAAACCACTGCACCAGATAAAGTCCAGACCAGGCTCCAAAATAGAATGCAAGAAATCCAAACAAAACCACTGCACCAGATAAAGTCCAGACCAGGTTCCAAAAGTATAATGCAAGAAATCCAAACAAAACCACTGCACCAGATAAAGTCCAGACCAGACTCCAAAATAAAATGCAAGAAATCCAAACAAAACCACTGCACCAGGTAAAGTCCAGACCAGGCTCCAAAAATATAATGCAAGAAATCCAAACAAAACCACTGCACCAAATAAAGCCCAGACCAGGCTCCAAAATAGAATGCAAGAAATCCAAACAAAACCACTGCACCAGATAAAGCCCAGACCAGGCTCCAAAAGTATAATGCAAGAAATCCAAACAAAACCACTGCACCAGATAAAGCCCAGACCAGGCTCCAAAATAGAATGCAAGAAATCCAAACAAAACCACTGCACCAGATAAAGCCCAGACCAGGCTCCAAAATAGAATGCAAGAAATCCAAACAAAACCACTGCACCAGATAAAGCCCAGACCAGGCTCCAAAAGTATAATGCAAGAAATCCAAACAAAACCACTGCACCAGATAAAGTCCAGACCAGGTTCCAAAAGTATAATGCACGAAATCCAAACAAAACCACTGCACCAGATAAAGTCCAGACCAGGCTCCAAAAATAGAATGCAAGAAATCCAAACAAAACCACTGCACCAGATAAAGTCAAGACCAGACTCCAAAAGTGTAATGCAAGAAATCCAAACAAAGACACTGCACCAGATAAAGTCCAGACCAGGCTCCAAAATAAAATGCAAGAAATCCAAACAAAACCACTGCACCAGGTAAAGTCCAGACCAGGCTCCAAAAATAGAATGCAAGAAATCCAAGCAGGCTGCTTATATATGCACATACTCCTCATATATATATATATATATATATATATATATATATATATATATATATATATATATATATAATGTGTGTGTGTGTAAAATTTATTTATTTATATATTTTCTGTTTTTATTGTGTTTTTTATATACACATATGTTAGCAGCATTTAGCTGTGATGTTTGGTTTTGTTTATATTTATTTTTCATATATTTTCTGTTTATGGGTTTGTCTTTTGAACATTTAAGCAGATTGATGAGTGTTTATGTAGCACTTTTATTTTTTTTTTATAAATTTCACACAAGGTATGTACTTAATTAACTATGTGGATGGCAGGACTGTTTCAGCCTTTGTTGACGCAGTTCTCCATTAAATTTTCCAAAACATCAGTATATTTGCAACAGTATGATAAAATGGTTTATATATGATGCATATTATACTGCTTAAATATTTGTAATATATGTTTTTATTTATTATAGCTGAAATCAAGTTGTGGTTGGAACATACTAAAAATGCATTTATTTTGCTTAAGTGCTAGGTTACTTTAAATAACTTGGTTTTAGTAATTACTTAATTGGAGGGAAAACGGTTGCTAGCAGTGATTGGTTTAACAGTGCATAAAATGTTTATACTTGTGGTAGAATTTTATGTCTAATAAAGCGAAGGAATATTGCACAAAAGCACTTAACATGTTTTTTACTAAATAAATTGTTTGGTTCTATGCTGTGCGTGTCCTTTGCCTGCTTGGATTTCTTGCATCAATCCTCAGTAATTTACTAGAAACTCGAAAACTTTATAGGGTGAGACAGCAAACATACAAGGCAAAATCAGGGGCAATTGAGATGTATGCCCCTGAGTATTGACAAATAAGGGATTTGGAATCACTTGTTGTCCAGCCGGACTATGTCCCTGGCAGGAATTGTGTGCTGTGTTATAATAAAAATCTTTGTAAGCCTAATGAATCTCCCCACTGACAAAATGAACCCAGGCAATGTTACATGTAGTGTAACAGGTCTATTTTAGAAAAGGTGTGGCGTTTCTCATAAGCTGTACTATTTCTTATTGTACTCTCATTTCATGAATGCTGTATACCATCATAGGTCATTTCCAGAAAAATCCAGCTTACCTTTCGCAGCAATATGCATTGGACCTTATTTAACAAATACAAATCGACTCTTAGATTCCTGTCATTCTGTACTGATAAATATCTGTAAATCATCAGAAAGTAACTCCGATTTCTGCAGTAATACTTTTATCTTTTCATCAGTTGTGTGTGTGTGCGTGTACAAGCATGCATTCCATTCTTGTGAATTCCTTGATGCATTTTGCATACCTCCTGTGGTGTCATATTGAGGTGTATTAAGAAGGTGTTTCTATAGGTGCTCCCTATTAAAATGTTGGTGCTCAAAATGCAGAGTCCTGAAAATCAGAAAAATAGGAAAATCACTCTTCTCTTTTAAACTTATTTTTGCAGGGAGGGCAAACCCCCACCCCCGCACCACCAAATTTACATATACCAACTGTCAAATCTTCATACGTCAGAGAAAAGAGAACATTCCAAGAAGTGGCATCTCGGACTTGGTATATGCACATCCCTCCTTTTGTCCATTCAGTCTCCCCATTTCTGGACTGATTCTAGCAAATCCCGAAGTTTCAAATAGTTACCATTTCTAGATGCAAGTTAAAGAGACTTGTTTTTCGTAACACTGCTCTACAAGGCGTTTCTCAGAAAAGAGAGGGGGAGACAGATGCTACCTGGAAATCAGGTTTTTAGATCCTTAGTGTTAATATTTAGGCCTTTATCTTATTTAGTTCTGTATCAAAAACATTTGTTATAGATGTAGCTTATACAGTTCATATAAGTTGTTCCTAATTCATTGTAAAACTATAAACAGCAATAAAATTCAAGTAAATGCATGTGTCACTGTTATGCCTCTGTAATCTTACAGTTCTGTTAACCTCCAGCTACCATGTCTGTGGCCTTGAACAGGCAAGACAGATGGATTATAGCAATAATATTTCAGTCTGGCAATATGGTGCTCTTTGTAAAACTGCCTAACTTGTATGCGGAGTGGCTGATAAACCATTTCTGTCTGCAGTCTTTCAGACCAGGTGTCATAAATCTAAAACCATATTTTTTCAACTTTTATTCTGTGTTGGCATCACATTGGGTTGAAACCTTGCCACTGTCATTCTTTTCCACGAAATTAGTGATTCCATGCAGAAAAAAAAAAAAGATCAAAAACGGATAGTTCCCATCCATCTGTTAATTTATTTACTTACTAACTGGTGGACTGATGCAAATGCATCATTGTTGTGAATTAGGTAGATACTTATGGGCCCAACGACTGGCTTACCTTTCATTACTGTTTGTGTTGCTTTTGTGTGCGATTGCATTTTGTGGTTGGGACAGCTCAGCTGTGTGTTGTTAATCTGTAATCTGTGATGACGTCAGTCAGCATTGATGTGTCACCTGTTTTAATGCTGTAATTCAGTGATCTACCTTGTGACCAGAAGCCAAGCTTCTTAACTTGTTGCAGTAGAGCTGGATGTCCTGCTTCTGCCCTAATACCTGCATCCCTGCTTGCTATTTGTAGCACAGCAGCCATTTACCTGGCTTGCTGTTCTAAAGACACCTATTACAGGCTGAAGTGTCTTTGACCTGCTGCTGTGTACCAGGATCCAGCTCTAAATAATGCACTGCTAACTACATTCTGCAGCATTATTGATTAATGCCCGCCTTCCTTTCCTAAGGGCTGCATTGCTGACTGCATTCTATAGCATTGCTGCCCCTACATACCTCTTAACCTGAAACATCAAAACTTTGGACCAAGGCCTTTGTAAAGTGGGTACAACTGTCCAAAAATGTGGATGCTGATTAACATATAATTTGTGTGTATAATTATGTAACCCCACCCACTCCAATGGAATTATGGAATATCAACATTAAAATGCAAATTGAAGAACAGACACAATATAAAACAACAAATCCTTCAGAAAAAGCAAGCTAACATAAAACCTGTTATTCTAAACAACATTCTAACTTTATAAGAATAATTAAATAATGTCCCTATTTTTGGGGTCTTTGCCTCCATTATTTAAGGCTTTATGCAGATTTTTTGTGTTAGGAGTTGAAAGGTAATGTCCAAAGTCATAAAGTGGCACTAGAGCTTGTCTTTATGGAGTGAATTCGGAAGGTCCAGAGTACAAGCCTTGTTAAATTTGGAGGGGGGGGGGGGGTGGTATAATGGTAAAGATGTTTAGCTTTTAGATACAAGGTAGAGAGTTTGAGTCTCACCTTTGAAATAGAATTTGGCTAGGCTTAAAATGGCCCATAGTGGCAACTAATTCAGTATTTGCCTATGAAATGGAGGCTTGGTGACAGATTTTTGTATTTTGGGAGTAGCAAAAACATTTTCTCCATATACAGTAGCTTAAAGGATGCCTTATAATAACGCACTCCTCCAGTACCACCATTAGCACAGGTTGCAACGTGTTTTCCCTTTCCCTAGTTAACCTATACCCTTGCTTCCTACACTGTTTTCTTGGTAACCCAGGAAAGAGCTGAAGGAAGAGAGAGTAAGAAAGAATGACATAGACTTGTATGTATATCTGGATTTGAATCTTGCTAGTTATTATGGTTCACTAGTCATTTACAAGGCATTCAATCAACAAATAAAGTGTAACAGCTAGAATGTAAAGCTTAGCACAGTTCCACAAATATGTGATGCACAAATGTTTACGGCACAGCTCGTTCCTCGTTCCCTCAATTCGTTCTAATATGAGTTTATGTGCTGCATGTTTTAAATGCTGAAAAATTAAAGCAAAAATAGCAAAAAATTATAATGAGAATATATAGTAAATTTCTGGAAAAAATGCAAAGCATAACTGAACAGCAGCAGGATGAAGTTTGCAATTTTTGAAAAAAACATTCTG
The DNA here is from genome assembly GCF_019279795.1 of Protopterus annectens. Classification (NCBI taxonomy): domain Eukaryota; kingdom Metazoa; phylum Chordata; order Ceratodontiformes; family Protopteridae; genus Protopterus; species Protopterus annectens. Next base: position 376,003,812 of record NC_056744.1, read on the forward strand.
TGGTCTGCATATTCTTTCATAAAATGCAACTCACTCATATGCCTCTTATTCTTTAGTCTGTCTCGTTTCAAGTAATTCAACATTTCTTTAATATGTCTGAGGCTATAATGAAGTTTGGTAGGTATAAGTATTGAGGAGAAAGTAAATATGTTCTTCATGTTTCACTGTTGCAGTCATCACATTTGGGTTATCCCTGCCAGGGTGTAGCCCTCAGTCTACCCGAATACCAGAGGCTTAGTATTTCTGCGTCAGTCGGTGTTGCTTCAGGACTAATGTCAGGTCATCAGTAGTATAAAGTAAGGCAGCCAATGCCATAATATCAGTCTTTCTTGCCAAGGAGCCTGAAGCAGAAGCAGTTTGCACGAGTGCTGGTCAGCCACTACCCGAGTTTTGTTTTCCGAATTGAAGTTAAAGTCTTCTAAAGCTAAGTACCCCGTTGGGGATCCTTTCTTCTTTCTCTAACTGATGTCAGAAAAAGTTAACAATTGTCTCACCTGTGGAAAGCAAATACCACACCAAGACTTTCATTCTTACTGCGTCACTTGCTTAGGACCAGACCACGACGTCCCCCACTGTCGCTTTTGTGCTTTGTTCAACACCAGAGCTATACGTCGTCGGGCCCTTATTGTAGCTAGATATTTTTGCTCTTAGTCCTCGATTTCCGATATGGCTTCAGTAAGCCATCTGACATCAGAGCTTCCGAAAAAACGTAAGGATAAAGACAGAGACAGACTGCACAGGTCCAAACCTACCAATAATGCTTCCATAAATCTACTCGTCAGTTCTCCGGTCCTCAGTGAGGCGCTTTCGCAGCCCCTGATGCCCACTTCTGTGGATTCACAGGCCACTACCGAGACCCTTTCGGAGTCCAGTATGCCACAAAACTCTTCATCGACTAAGGATCCTGTGGTTGTCTCTACCTTGGATGAGTCCAGAGCCGCTGAGCAGGCACCGGCTTCCGAGGAAGTACTTTGCACTACCGATTCTCGACACAAACCGACGACTTCTTTCGAAAACTACTGAGTTTCTAAGGTCCAGGGTACGAACCACACCCAAGAAACTGATGACCCCATCTCAGGCACCTGCTTCCTTGCCTCAGTCTCAAATGCTTAAAATGGCGGAAGACCTTATAATGTTGATCAGGGGAAGCCAAGCTACCCCTTCCAAAAGAAAAAGAGATTTGTCCCCAGTAGTCTTATCTGAACAGGAGTCCAATGACGCCAATCTCTCTGAATATGAAGACATGCAAACCCCTTTCTGCTTATGAGGATTCTGATGCAGAGGAATCCATTCCTTCAGCCTCTCCACCCAAAGATTTTCCATTGGGGAACCCTTCATACTTTAAGGGAGCATTTCCAATGGGAATGTCAGGACTACCCTCATTGTAAAAAGAGACTCAGAGAATTCCTAGATCTTCCACAGCACAGACCCCCCCCCCTGGCCATTCCTCCTGTCCTGGATGTTGTGGATGACATTTTCATGGAATCTAGTTTGACTCCTGACACCCTCCCTCCCACTCCCAGGTAACCTGACTCTCACAAATTTCTTTTCAAAAATCCTACTGCTGACCCTGAGGTAATTTCCCAAGAGCCTAAAGGAATTAAAGCAACTTCTGCTAAGAATCCCCCCCCCCCCCACCCCCAGATAGGGATTCCCGAGCATTAGACAGATGGGGTAAAAAAGGATACACCTCTGCTACTCTTGCTATTAGAGCACTAAATTGTCAATTCCATATGCTAAAATTTCAGCAGCATACCATGGAGCTCCTCAAAAAAAATATATCAATTTTTCCTGCTTGTGCAGAAAGTAAAGAGTTGCAAGACTTAATGTATTCTGCAAGTCAAGTAACCAAGCACACCTTAAACTGTGTTTTTGATGCCCTGGAAGCATCTTGCAGGGCAGCAGTCACCAGTTCTGTCCTTAGAAGGCATGCTTGGCTTAAGGAACAGCCCTTGCCAGACCATGTCAAATCTAAACTATTGGATGCACCCTTGCACAAAGACAACTTATTTGGCACCAAGGCAGAGGAGGTTTTAAAAAAAGATGGAAGAAAAAGCTAAATCTATGCAGACAGTTATGGATTTCCTGCAGGTCCAGCCACCCAGGTTCAGTAGGCATTGCCCCTCCAAACACTGGTCCTTTCCTGCTCCCTCCAGGTCAGTTCAGCCCAGACCCCAGGGAAGCAGACCCCCCAAACAACAGCCACAGGGAATGCAGAGATCAAAGCAATGGAGTACCTCCACTTCTAAACCAGGGAGTGCAAAGCCACCCCCTTATGGTAAGAACTCACAATGACTCTCCACTACCACCCCCTCCCTCTGCCCCATCTGCACTTGCCCCTGGGAGGAAAACTCTCCTTCCATGCAAGCACCTTGGCTACCTTTACCAATGACTGGTGGTCCTCAACATAGCATCCCAGGGATACAAATTTCCTTTCTACAGTCTACCAACTCCAAAAGGGTTCCCAGATCTACCTCCAAACCAGTGGGCAGAGGCCAAAAAACAAGTCCTTTCCCTGCTCTCCATGAGGGCAATAGAGCATGTTTCTGCAGAACAGATAGGCCAAGGTTTCTACTCCAGGCTGTTCCTGGTACCCAGAAAAGAGGGCACCTGATGCCCCATCCTCGATTTATCCATTCTAAACACCTTTCTAGTAATACCAAAATTCAAAATGCTCACCCTTCAGCAACTACTACCTATGCTCTCCAAGGATGCCTGGCTAGCCACCCTAGACTTAAGATGCCTACCTTCACATCCCAATCAGGGAATCATGCAGGAAATATCTACATTTTAGGGCAAGATCTCTGCACTTTCAGTTATCTGTGTTTCCCTTTGGCTTATCTACTGCTCCCAGAGTTTTCACAAAATGTCTGGCTCCCGCCAATGCCTTTTGCAGACAAAGGAATATCCAAATTTACCCATACTTAGACAACTGCCTGATTCAGGCAGAAAGTCAGGAAAAGCTGCTCAAGAACCTGACCTTTGTAAAGGACCTACTGACCTTCCTAGGGTACACTATCAATGAAAAGAAATGCAAACTAGTACCCACCCAAAAAATTATATTCCTGGGAGCAAGCCTGGACACAGCATCCCAGATGGCATTCCTTACACCAGAAAAGCAAACTTACCTGACAGCCTATTTCTGTCAGCTAGCCACCAGACCCCAGTTATCCATAAGGAAAATCCTGCAAGCTCTGGGTTTCATGGCATCTTGCATTCCATATGCCAGACTGCATATGAGGAAACTTCACTGGTACCTAAAAAGCCTTTAGTGTCAACATTCTCAAGACCTGGAAACTCTTATACCAGTGATACCTTGTCTAAGGAAAGATTTCCTTTGGTGGGCATCAGCATGCTACCACAACTAGGGACTACCATTCTCACCACCCCACGCCACCCAGACCCTCACCACAGATGCATCAGACTATGCCTGGGGTGCACACCTGAATGGCAGGTGCATACAGGGCCAATGGAGCCCACATCAAATACATCTGCACATCAACCAAAAAGAGATGTTAGTTATCCAGCATGCATTGACATCTTTCAGACCCCTTCTCTCCCCAGGGGCTCTACTGATCAAAACAGACAACACCACAGTAATGTGGTATATTAACAAGCAGGGAGAGACTCACTCTTACCCTCTATGCAGACTCGCCATGACCATTTGGCACACAGCCTCAGCCATGCAACTACACCTGTTAGCACAATTCCTGCCAGGCTCTCTAAACTCTCTGGCAGACAACTTAAGCAGAAATCTTCTGGACCCACACGAGTGGCAGCTAAACCAAATAACCTTCACCCTTATAACTCAGAAATGGGGCACCCCGAAGGTAGACCGCTTTGCTTCCAACTTCAACCATCAGCTCAGCAAGTTCTGCACCAGGGAGCCTCACTGCAGGGCCTGGAAATTGGATGCTCTATCTTTCCAGTGGGTCAAACTCTTGGTCTATGCATTTCCCCCACTACCTCTCATTACCAGGGTACTGCTCAAAATAAAGGAGGAAAAACCAAGGGCAATCCTGATTGCCCCAGACTGGCCACGCCAGCACTGGTACCCACTGCTGTGCAGGCTGTCCCCTCTGCCACAATGGCATCTCCCTCAGACTCCAACCGTCCTGACCTAGAGGGAAGGAGAATTCATGCATCCCCAATTGCAGACCCTCAGTTTGGCAGCCTGGCTTATTCCATGACCATTGTACAAGCTGCCAATCTCAGTAAACAGGATGTTCTTCATTCCACATTGCTGCAGTCCTAACTATTGGGTAGTCCGCTGTCCAGTCGGCCCGAATACCAAAGTATATGGCTGACGTCGGTCAGGGCGCATTAGACTGACGTCAGTACGTCAGGGTATTAATGCGCATGACCGACGTCATATCCTCAGTCTTTTTTGCCGCATGGTCCGATGCAGAAGCAATTTTGCGAGTGCAGGTTGGCGTTCTGAAAGTTTCTGAAGTCAGAGTTTCAGACCGAATCAAAGTTGGCTAAGTACCCCGTTGGGGAATATTTTGGTTTTGTATTGCCTCAGTATTTAATCGGATGTCAGAAAAAGTGAATAACTGTATTTCTTGTGGGAAACAGATACCTCATAGGGATTACCATACTTTGTGTATACCTTGTTTAGGGCCTGAGCACGACGTTGTTGGATGCCGCTCTTGTGCTAGATTTAACAAACGCACTATTAAGAGAAGGTTAGACTGTGCCAGGTTAGTTTTGGGAAGCGTTGTAATTATAAAATGCTGTCGGAGGCTCCGGCCCGCTTCGCCAAAAGCGCAAGGACAAAGCAGCAAAGCCTAGAGTGGAACAACCGACAGACCCAGACGTCGGATCTTTAGAAGGCTTAGTGGAGCCGGAGGTTTTGCCAGGTGTTTCTTTGGAGTCTCAGGGAGAGACTTTACTGTTACAGGATGTATCCTCGCAGGAAGTAGGCCAGGCTGAGGGGCTTCTCAGGTGGCTGTTCTTCCCTCTCTTCCTAAGGTGGTTAGAGCCTTCCCTTCTGTTTCCAAGGCTTCTTTGAGAGGCAGGCCAAGTTTAACTTCAGTGGGGGTTTCTCCTAGTGCTTCAGGGTCTTTGCCTAAGAAACATATGCTTAAAATGGCAGAGGATTTGATTACTATGATTAGAGGTTCTATGCCCCCTCCTGATAAGAGGCCTAGGGTGGAACCTGAGTTTGAGAGTTTTGAGCAATGTTCAGAGGCTTCTGAGTCTTGACTGAAGACTTGCAGGAGTATCCTCCTTATTCTGATTCTGATGTGGATGATTCTACTCCTTCAGCTTCTCCTCCTGAGGATTTTTCTTTTCAGAGACTCTGCATTCCATGAGGGAGCATTTTAAATGGGAAGGTCAAGATTTCTCTGATTCCAGGAAGAGGCTTAGGGAATTCTTGTTTTACCCCAGCATAGGCCTTTAGCTATACCTCCTGTTCTGAATGTGGTGGAAGATGTTTTTGCAGAGGCTTCCCTCAATCCTGATTCTTTGCCTCCTGCCCCAGTTAAACCGGATAGGTACTATAGGGTGCCTGAAGCTCATAAGTATCTTTTAAGAGTCCTAGGGCAGACCCGAAACTGTCTCTCAGGGGCCTAAAGGTGTGAAGGCCTCTGTTGTTAAAAATCCTGTTCCTCCTGATAAAGAGGCAAGGGCTTTGGATAGATGGGGAAAGAAAGTGTATACTTCTTCCACTTTAGCCATGAGGGCGTTGAATTGTCAGTTTCACATGTTAAAATATCAGAATTATCTCCTTTCACAATTGAAATCTAAGGTGGATGCTCTGGCAGAAGGTATTGAGTGTAAAGAGTTGCAGGATTTAGTTCATGTGTCTGAACAGGTGGGTAAACATTCCTTGCAATGTGGTTTTGATGCTGTGCAGGCCTCCTCGAGGGTGGCTGCCACTGGTTCTGTTCTTCAGAGGCATGCCTGGTTGAGAGATCAGAATTTAGCTGAGCATGTTAAAACAAGGATTTTGGATGCTCCTTTGCAGTCTGATGTGTTGTTTGGTTCGCCTGTGGAAGCAGTCTTAAAGAAAATGGAGGACAAGGCTAAGTCTATGCAAACTGTTAAGGATTTTTGCAGGTGCAGCCTCCAAGTTTAGTAGAAATTGGCCTACTAAGGGATGGACTTATCCTGCTTATGATTCCCAGTCTAGGGGTAGGTCTAGACGTGGTAGGGGCAGAGCTCAAGGTTCTTTTAGGCCTAGGACAGGGAGTTCCCCTGCTCAGACTTCTGGTGAGGGCAGGGGTCAGTCCTTTCGTAAGCAGACCCAATGACCTGCCTTTTCAGCTGCCAGTACATTCTCGCCTGGCAGCACCTTTGGGTGGAAGACTGTCTCTTTTCAAAGAAAATTGGGATTTAATTACCCAAGACAGATGGGTTCTGGATATCATTCACCACGGTTACAGGTTTTATTTCCATACCATGCCTCCTTTCAAAGGCATGCCAGACATTCCTCCTCTACAAAGACAAGAGGCTCACAAGCAAATTTCTCTGTTGCTCCGCATAGGGGCCATTCAGCCAGTTCCTGTGCCAGAAAGGGGCCTAGGATTTTATTCTCGCCTGTTCCTAGTACCGAAGAAGGGGAACACGTGGAGGCCAATTTTGGATTTATCTATCCTCAACACTTATCTGGACATTCCCAAGTTCAAAATGTTGACGTTACAACAGCTTTTACCTCTGCTGGGCAAGGATCACTGGATGGTAACTTTAGATCTCAAGGAAGCTTACCTTCATGTGCCTATAAGACTAAGTTGCAGGAAGTATCTGCGTTTTCGAGCTGGAAATTCTCATTATCAGTTCTCTGCATTGCCCTTTGGCTTATCCACTGCACCCAGAGTATTCACAAAGGTTCTGGCTCCAGTGATAGCTTACTTCAGGCTAAAAGGAATTCAAATCTATCCTTACTTGGGGGGCTGCCTGATTCTAGCGAAAGAAAAGGAAGACCTTCTACAGCATTTGGATTATGTCATAGCAGTGCTAAGATGCCTAGGGTATTCTGTGAGCGAAATAAAGTCCAGTCTAGTACCCTCTCAAGACATGTGCTTTCTGGGTGTGAGACTGAATACAGCAGCCCAGATGGCCTTTTAACCCCGGACAAACAAAAGAATCTTTCCAGTTACTTCCATCAACTATCTCTTCAGTCCGGGCTGACTGCAAGGACAGTCCTTCAAGCCTTAGGGTTCATGGCATCTTGTATTCTGGTGCTTCCCAATGCCAAACTGCATATGAGGAAGCTGCAATGGTATCTCAAAATGTATGGACACAGCACTGCCAGGATTTGGACACTGTCATTCAAATAATACCTTGCATTCAAAAGGAATTTTTGTGGTGGGCTCAGGAATGTCACCTAAACAAGGGACTCTCTGTGACCCGGCCAGAGGCGAGTCAGATTCTAACGACAGATGCCTCAGACATTGCTTGGGGAGCTCATCTAAATGGAAAGTGGATACAAGACAAGTGGCCTGCCAGACTACAGCATCTACATATCAACATGAAAGAGATGTTAGCAGTCCAGTTTGCATTAATGGCTTTCAAGAAGTTACTTCTTCCAGGGCAGGTGTTGGTTCTAACAGACAACACAACTGTCATGTGGTACATCAACAAACAAGGGGGAACACATTCTTACCCATTGTGCAGGCAAGCAATGATTTTATGGGAGACTGCGCTCAGCTTGCAACTAACTCTTCAGGCAAGGTTTCTGCCGGGAGCACAGAACTCCTTAGCAGATGTGTTAAGCAGACAAATCATGGATCCCCACGAGTGGAAACTGGATCTTCATGTATTTCAAAAATTGACAGTGTCATGGGGAACTCCAGACATAGATCTGTTCGCTTCTCCACTAAACCACCAGCTGCCAAAGTTTTGCACAAAGAGGTTTCATCACACAGCTTGGAAAGTGGATGCTCTTTCTTTCAGTTGGAAAAATCTTCATGTGTATGCTTTTCCACCTCTGCCTCTTCTCCCAAAGGTGCTTCTAAAGGTCAGACAAGACAAGCCAAGGATGATTTTAATAGCTCCAGATTGGCCTCGGCAGCACTGGTACCCATTACTGAGGAGTCTGGTAAGGAAGCCTCCATGGCCTTTACCCTTGATTCCACACCTGTTGTCTCAGAGGGACGGTCACCTGCTCAATGTCAAGCTTCAATCTCTTCATCTAACAGCCTGGCATATTCTGTTTTGAAAGACAGCAGGTCTCAACTTCCTCAACAAGTTTTAAATGTGATTATGGAAGCCAGAAGACCTAGTACAAGGAAAGTGTACAGAAAAATGGAAGAGATTTTTATTTTGGAGTGCAGCAAACAATTTGGAGATTTCTGAGCCTAATTTGAGTGTGGCTCTTCAATATCTTACTGAGTTATTGGACAAAGGTTTGTCTTTCTCTTCCATTAAGATTCATGCTGCAGCAATTTCAGCTCACTATGATTGTGACCCACCATTGTTTTCGCATCCTTTGTTCAAGCAATTTCTTAGAGGGGCAAAGAATATAAGACCCCCACGTAGAGCTCCTACTCCTGCTTGGGATCTCAATTTTGTGTTGGAGAACCTTACTCTACAACCTTTTGAGCCTGCGGCTACTGCTGAATTGAAATATTTGTCATGGAAGACTGCTTTTTGTTGGCCATTACTTCTGCAAGAAGGGTTTCTGAGTTGCAGGCCCTTATGGCGGTAGAGCCTTTTGATTTTTCATAAGGATAGGGTATCTTACGTACTAAGCCTTCCTTGATGCCTAAGGTGGGTTCTAGTGTGGCGGTAAACCAAACTATGCATTTGCCTACTTTTTATGCAGATCCCCAAAATAAAGGGAAAAGATTTTGCACACTTTAGATGTACACAGGCAATTGCGTTATTATTTGAGCAGGACTAAGGATTTTAGGCAGTCTCAGCAGTTGTTTGTTTCTTTTGCTTTGGGTTCAGGGCAAGCCTGTGTCAAAACAAACTATTTCTAGGTGGATTGGGTTTTGCATTGCATTTTGTTATTCCCATCATGGCAAGGAGATTCCAGCTGGAATTAGGCCTCATTCCACTAGGGCTACTGCCACTTCTACAGCATTTCTAAGGGGTGGCCACTAAGGATATTTTGGAGGCAGCTACTTGGAGTTCAGTGCATACTTTCTCTAAGCATTATCACCTTCCTCTCTACTCTAAGTCTAGGGCTGGTTTTGCCACAGCTATTTTGCAAGGCATGTTGTCAGTTCCTGCTTCCTTATGATTTGCCAGCCTCCCTTACCTCTGCTTTGGGATTCTACCCAATAGTTAGGACTGCAGCAATGTGGAATGAAGAACATAGTACAGTTTTGTACCTACCATAAATGTAGATGTTAGGATCCACATTGCTGCAGTCCAATTACCTCCCTCCTTCCCCTCTGTGTTTAAGGGTGGTTGTGTAGGTGAGGTTATATTCTGGTAATTTTGTATATATTGTACATATTTTTGGTGCAGGTATGTTTGGAATTTTTGGTTTTGGCCTTAGCTTTTCAGGGTCTTCTGACATCTGGGGCAAGAAAAGACTGAGGATATGACGTCGGTCATGCGCATTAGTACCCTGACGTACTGACGTCAGTCTAATGCGCCCTGACCGACGTCAGCCATATACTTTGGTATTCGGGCCGACTGGACAGCGGACTACCCAATAGTTAGGACTGCAGCAATGTGGATCCTCGAACATCTACATTTATGGTAGGTACAAAACTGTACTTTCTAGATGTTATATGCGAGGCCAGATGCCCTAGCACAAAAATGTCTTATGCTGACAAATGGAAAAGGTTCTGCACCTGGATTCAGACTAAGGGAGTCGATACGGCACAGCCCTCCCTACCTCTCATCCTGGATTACCTAGCTGGCCTACTACACAGTGGTCTATCCTTTTCCTCTATTCATGCCTCTGCTATCTATGCTCATTTCAGCACTGAGCAACCTCTTCTCATCAAACAGTTCCTCAGAGGGGCTAGCAACTTGAGGCCATCCAAAAGAGCACCTACCCCAGCTTGGGACCTAAACTTTGTGTTAGAGAAACTCACCCTCCCCTCCTTTGAACCAGCAGCTTCAGCAGAGTTAAAGTTTCTCTCATGGAAGTTAGCCTTGCTTCTGGCCATCACTTCAGCAAGAAGAGTATCCGAGCTACAAGTACTAATGGCTATAGAGCCCTTCATCATTTTCAATGCTGACAGGGTCTCCCTTGGGACTAACCCATCCTTCATGCCAAAAGTGGTGTCCAGTGTCTCTCTCAACCAATCCATTCATTTGCCCACCTTTTTCCCTAACCCACTAAATAAGGGGGAAGAATACTACACTCTCTAGATGTGTACAAACAGCTCAGATTGTATCTAGACGGGAGTAAATCATTCAGAAAGACTGCTCAGTTTTTAGTAAGCTTTGCTGCAGGAGGAGAAGGCAAAGCCATATCCAAACAAACCATTTCCAGATGGATAGCACACACATCCATTTCTCTGCAAGCAACACAGGAAACCTCTCCCTAAGAGGGTCAGAACTCATTCTACCAGAGAAACCTCCACCTCTACAGCTTTCCTCAGAGGAGTCCCCACCAGGGACATCCTGGAGGCTGCAGCATGGACATCTGTTCACACCTTCACCAAGCATTACCACCTGCCTAACTTCTCCAAATCCAGGCAGGCTTTGCCACTGCAGTCTTGCAGGGCATCCTAGCCAGCCCCCATTCTTCTTGACTGCTTCCACCCTTTTCCTCCGCTTTGGGAATCAACCCATATGTGATGACTGCAACAGTGAAACGAAGAACATAGTACTGTTGTGTGCACTTACCACAAATGTAGATGTTCGAGTGTATTCACTGTTGCAGTCCTGGTTTCCCTCCCTCCATCCCCCTTTCTCTCTCTCTCTCTCTCTCTCTCTCTCTCTCTCTCTCTCTCTCTCTCTTCCTCTCTTTACAAGGAACTTTTTGGTATTTACTTTCTACTGGTGGGGTTCTTCCACCATATCCTGGATTCCACTTGGGGGCTCCTTACAGTTAGGGCAAGAAAAACTGATGTAATGGCGTCAGCTGCCTTACTTTATACTACTGACGACCTGACATCAGTCCTGAAGTGACAGCAACTGACACAGAAATACTAAGTCTCTGGTATTCTGGCCAACTGAGGGCTACCCTGGCAGGGATAACCCAAATGTGATGACTGCAACAGTGAATACACTCAAACACCATTCTCAGTCACTCTTCAGAAGTTTGCTAGGCTACTAGCCTAGCTGCTGTTGCATTACCACTGAAATTTCCTTACCAAACCAAATTCCATCTGAATATCGCATTTGCCTATCCAGTACCAGAAGTCCTCCTTATGATGTCAATGCGACATCCTCTTTGGTTGGCTGACGCAAGTCACGGAGGGCTGCTACTGTAAACAACTTTTTTTTTTAGCTATCCGACAGCCAGTCAGGCACTGTCTCACAACACTGACATCATCACACATGCTTCTGCATCTTGATGACATTGCAAGATACTCTGTGATGATGTCAGTGTTAAATAAAAAATTGTAAATAAAAATAAAACAAAACAAAATTGGGATTTGAAGGGGCCACTCGCAAATTCGTGGCACCCTATTATTTTGCCCTTAAACCAAGAAATTCCAATGAATTTGGTACGGTTAAGAGGTATGCTGCCATATACCTACATTCTTACTCTGCAGCATAAGTTATTGGCTGTAGTTTGACTATATGCTTGCTTTCCAACCCTAAAATGTGCACTAGTGACTGCAGTCTGTAGCTGTGCAGTATGACTTCCTTCTTATATTGAGACATGCATTACTGACTGTAATCTGTATTACCGATAGCAAAGAATGGGAGAAATATGGTAATGTATGCATTATTATTGATAGTCAGAGTGCTGAAAATCAACCAACAATTCCTGTTCATAGGTAGGTACTAGGCTACCGGCCCAAGGGCCTATGCAAGCTTAGCCAGCAAGGTTCCATAGCTTACGCCATCCAAGAAAGTTATTTTCCTGTGCTACTGTCCAGCAGAGATACAGAAGTGATCCCCGGGGTGTATTTCCTATTTCCCATCCACTCATCAAGATTTTTCTTGAAGAGTGCTAATGAAGAACTTTGCTTGACATAGATGGGTAGCTTGTTCCAGAGTATAGGAAGTCTCTGGGACAGGAATCTATCCCTCCAGCATGTCCTGTTTATTGTGGTGACAAGGCTTAGGTCCTTAGAGCGTGTAGCTCGGAGGGATTGGGATTTCTTTAGGTGTAGCATGTCCAACAGCTCTGGGTTTGACATAGTTTTATATGTTAGGCAGAGATCACCTCGGAGTAGGCGATATGCTACCGAGTAAAGCTGGTGTTTTTTGAGGAGGTCAGTGTAGGCAGTAATCCTCTTTGTGAGGTACTTCTGTGGTCTTTCCAGCTGCCGCAGTTGTCTTGTGAGGTACATTCCAAAAGGGGCATTGTACTCTATAATGGGTCTTATGAGTGATGAGTAGAGGGGAACAATGACCTCTTTTTTCTGGATGAGAACCCTTTTATGATGGTGTGCCACGTAGAAGGACTTCCCGACTACTGTGGCGATGTGACTATCAAAGAAGAGACTACTGTCCACCTGGGTCCCAACGTCTCTTATCACGCATTCGGTGTTAAGTAGATTGCTGCCTATGTGGTAGTTCATGGGTACAGAGTTTTTACCAAAGGGGATGACACTGCACGTTTTGGGATTGAGCTTGAGGCCATGGCTCTGACACCAGGTATCTGTCTCAGTGAGGCCCTTCTGTAGGATGTCCACATCATTTGGGGACTTGACTATGGCTCCTAGTTTGCAGTCATGTGCGAACTTCGTTAGCCAGAGGCCTTCTGTGTTAGCCTGTACTTCAGAGAAGTAGATACCAAACAGGAGAGGTCCCAGGACGGAACCCTGTGGTACTCCACTTGTCACTGCTTTGAAGTTAGATTTGGAGTCTGCAGCTTTTACAGTGTAGGTTCTGTCAGTGAGCCAGTTGGCAACCCATCTTGTGACGTAGGCATTTATACCTAGTTTAGGATGACTGATTTATATAAATAATATACTAACGAGGATGACGAGTGCTGATTTATATAAATAGTATACCAGTTACTAACAAGAATGGTGCGTGCTGATTTATATAAATAGTATACCAGTACTAACGAGGATGACGCGTACTGATTTATATAAATAGTATACCAGTTACTAACGAGGATGACGCGTACTGATTTATATAAATAGTATACCAGTTACTAACGAGGATGATGCGTGCTGATTTATATAAATAGTATACCAGTTACTAACGAGGATGACGCGTACTGATTTCTATAAATAGTATACCAGTTACTAACGAGGATGACACGTGCTGATTTATATAAATAGTATACCAGTTACTAACAAGGCTGATGCGTACTGATTTATATAAATAATATACTAACGAGTATGATGCGTGTTGATTTATATAACTAGTATACCACTTACTAATGAGGATGACGTGTGCTGATTTATATAAATAGTATACCAGTTACTAACGAGGATGATGCATGCTGATTATATATAAATAGTATTCCAGTTACTAATGAGGATGACGCGTGCTGATTTATATAAATAGTATTCCAGTTACTAACGAGGATGACGCGTGCTGATTTATATAAATAGTATACCAGTTACTAACGAGGATGACACATGCTGATTTATATAAATAGTATACCAGTTACTAATGAGGCTGATGCGTACTGATTTATATAAATAATATACTAATGAGTATGATACGTGCTGATTTATATAAGTAGTATACCAGTTACTAACGAGGGTGACGCGTGCTGATTTATATAAATAGTATACCAGTTACTAACGAGGGTGACTCGTACTGATTTATATAAATAGTACACCAGTTACTAACGAGGATTATGCGTACTGATTTATATAAATAGTATACCAGTTACTAACGAGGATTACGCGTACTGATTTATATAAATAGTATACCAGTTATTAACGAGGGTGACACATGCTGATTTTATATAAATAGTATACCAGTTACTAACGAGGATGTCGCGTGCTGATTTATATAAATAGTATACCAGTTACTAACGAGGATGACGTGTACTGATTTATATAAATAGTATACGAGTTACTAACTAGGTTGACGTGTACTGATTTATATAAATAGTATACCAGTTACTAACGAGGTTGACGTGTACTGATTTATATAAATAGTATACCAGTTACTAATGAGGATGATGCCAGCTGATTTATATAAATAGTATCAGTTACTAACGAGGTTGACGTGTACTGATTTATATAAATAGTATACCAGTTACTAATGAGGATGATGTGTATTGATTTATATAAATAGTATACCCAGTTATATTATGGTGGATGTACTGCTACCTGTGTTAAACTCATAAAGTTTTGCACTTTGCATCTAATTTGCTTATGTCATCAGAAAAGTGTTGCATTTTTTTGCTGATTACGAGTGCATGGGGAAGGTTTAGAAATTGTACTAATGCACATATTTATCTAGCGTAGATGGAGTTTTTCTCTGTAAGTCACAACTGCAAATGGCAGCTGCTCAGCAGACCTGCTTAATAACTAAAGTAAGCAAATGTCTGTGTGAGTAAAGTTCAACACACTACTGTTCAACACTCTGAAATGGCAATAACAATGTGTATGCAGTTAGGAAACAGAAAATCTCGAAAACTGGTGTATCATTAGTGATGATTTATTTTTGCAATCCCATCTGTCATGTACGAACATCACAAACACTGCAAGGGTAATTCTCTGAGGCACTACAATCTCAGAATTACATGTGATCAGTTAATATAATTTCTGGGTTTGTACTTACAGGTGCCAAACAGTAATAAAGTGCCAAACTTTAAACCTGCTCTCTAAATCAATAGTCTGTAGCACTGGTGCATTTTACTTGGCTGTCTTCAACAGAACATGTATTACTAGCCATAGATTGTTGCCACTTATATTGTATCCTTGGCCTCTGTGGCTTGCTTTACTGAGGTTGTGTGCCAGACTTGTTTTAAAATGTCCATTAACCGGCCTTAGACTGTAGTTGCACAACAGTGGATACCACAGGACTGCCACCTCTAAACGTTGCATCACCAGTTGATAAACTGTCTGGCCAGGTTTTGCACATTGATTAATGTGATACAGCTAATTAGTCCACTGGTCTTAAAACTCTTGTGCCGTCTTTTTTTATGTAGGCTATAGATTTTACAATAGACTTTTTTTTTTTTTTTTTTTTTTTTGCTTCAGTAAAAAAGGAAATATTTAAAATCCTTGACAAACCACAGACTGCTTAAGAATTTTGTGCACGTGCCATTTTTGCTGAATGAATAGATTCTGAAGTATTTCAGTAATCACATGTGAATTTAAAAAATGCAGACCAGACATATTTGTGCACACTGCTTTAACCTCCCCAATCAACAGTCATATCTTTCTCATGTTCCTGACTTTTACCTTCTGGAAAATTCTTGAATAGTTATATTTTTTGTTTGTTATATGACTTTTAAGGGTACAGATATCTTGAAAATGAATCAAAGTCATGCCTTCGATTTATTTGTGCTCCTCTAAAAGTTATTACCACTGCTTTGTTTTTATTTATTATTATTTTATTTTATTTTTTCATTTGTTAACCGGGAAAGTCCGATTGGATTTTGGTCCATATTCAACGGAGGCCCGGGGAGAAAAGCTCCATAGATACATACATAGAGACAGTGTGACTTTGACAGTTAAACACTTTTGTACAAGAACAGTTACATACTTTGACACTTATATACTTTATGCAGAAACTCTTGCAGAAAGCTGTTCCGGTTATCCCAGAATATATAACAGGTTTGAGAATTATGAACTTTTATGCACAAACATAGTAATTTTAGTTGTACATAGATCTGCAAGTTCTCTTGTAGTTCAGGAGTACACTAACTAAGCAAACATCTGAATCAGCTGAGGTATAAGAGATGTGGTTATGATAGTTTCAACATGAGACCAAGTTTTAAGAGATACACCGTAAATAAAGAAGGGGGTAGTCAGGGTTTGTACAGGGGCATAGCCAATGTATTTTTAAGTGTTTTTAAGAGATGTTTTAAAGTGAGTTAAAGAGGGGACTGCAGTGAGTTCAGCAGGAAGTAAGTTCCAGATTTTTCCAACAGAGTTGGTAAATAGAGAGACACCAGCTAAGTTGTTGGCTTTAACAGTTTGAACTAGCATTCTATTAGAAAAGCAGAGTGTTTTTAGGTTGCTGTACGGGATGATGATATTTTTAAGTATGGGTATAATTTCTGGTTGATAAGAGAATTTTGTGTGTAACTATTAATTGATTATACTGAGTTTGACAGGGTAGTTCTAGCCAGCTTAGAGCCTGAAGGTTCAGACAATGGTGTTGTCTATATGGTGAACCTGTGGCAAATCTGGCAATGCTGTTGTAGCAGCTAGCGAGTTTATTTAGGTCAGAGTTACTTAGATTTGTAAGAATAAGAGAGGCATATAGCAGGATTGAAAGTAAATGAGTTCGGGCAGTCACAGTCCTAGCAGATGGGGTAAGGAATTCTTTAATCTTATATAAAGAGCCAAGTTTCTTATTTACTGTCTTAATAGTTTGGTCAGTGTGTGCATCAAACTTGAGATTGTTGTCGATTAATACGTCTAATAGCTTAGTTGTAGGTTCTGGGGAAATTATGGTTCCATTGTTGGATTTTATGGTAGGTGGTGGAAAAGGAACTTTACGAGTGGGGGTGAAGAGTAACAGCTTTGTTTTATTTGGATTTAATAGGAGACGCAGGTGAGTGAGCCAGTTTTCCACCTTATTAAAGGTACTTTGTGATAAGTTCTGTAAATCTGTTGAAGAGGTAGCAGAGCAGGTAAGGGTGGAGTCATCTGCATACTGACAAGTTGCATTTGGGATGAATGTATCTAAGTCATTAATGAAAATGAAGAAAAGGAGTGGCCCTAATATGGACCCCTGAGGGCCTCCAAGGGTGATTGGTAATAGGGTGGATAGATTCCCCTTCCATAATACAGCTCATTGTCTACCACTTAGATAGGACTGAAACCAGAGAATTGCTTGGTTATCTAGTGCGAGTGTTTTTAGTGTACATAGTAGTAGCTGGTGGTTTACTATGTTGAATGCCTTGGAAAGGTCTAAGAAAAGGACAGAGGTGAGCTTGTTGTTATTATGGTTTTGATTTATTGTATGAGAGAAGGAAAGGAGGACTAAAGTCGTACTATGGCATGGTCTGAAACCATGCTGAGTGGAGGGTAGAAGATTGGTTGTATTGAGATAGGGTAGGAGTTGTTTATGGATACATTTTTCCATAATTTTTGCCAAGGGTGACAGTATGGCTATGGGTCTATAGTTTGGAAATTCAGTGTAAGTACCCCCTTTATGAAGAGGAATAATGTGAGAGATCTTCCATATGTAGGGGGATATAGGCTTTGACAATAGCTTTATTGTTTAGTATTGAAATAGGGTATGCTGATTCATCTGCAGCTTTTTGAAGATACTCTGCTGAGAGTAGGTCAGCTGATAAGATGGTTGGCTTTAGTTTCTTAATTAGTGACTTGATAATTGATGTTGGTTCTGGTTGAAAGCTGAAGGACAGATGTTGGGTGTGAGGTCAATAGTACTTGGGTTATTGGGGACTAGGTTGCTGGCTTGGAATTGTATAGTTTCTGTAAAGAAGGCATCAAAGGTGTTAGCCACATTTTCTGGAGGTTTTTGGAGGGTATTCAAAGGGGTAAGGGTAGTGGAATGTTCTGGGTAGAGGAGGTTATTCAAAGTAGACCAGAATTTCTGTGGGCAATTTTGGTGTTAATGTTGCAGGTGACTGTAATAGTTTTTATTTTGTTTAGTGTAATGGACTTCTTTGTATCATTCCTACGTTGTTTGTATAAAAGTTGGTCTTTTGGGGATTTGTTGGTCCTCCATGAGGCCCAGGTTTTATTCCTTTTTATGATTTTTGTCTGGTATCTTTTGATAGCCATGGTGCTACTTTTTTATTGGTTCTAATTGATCGAGTAGGAGTCTGGTTGCTGAATGGATAGATTCTGAAGATTCTTTAGAAAGTGCACTACAGTATTTTTTGTAAAATCTTAAAAACTTCATCATCTGAAGTGTGTGTGTGTGTGATGTACTCTTTAACATCCTTCCTAAGTGCAGTTTCCATCCACTATTGTAAACTGCCTTGTAGCAGCGTTTTCTCTGTCAATTGCGAACGTGTGCATTGGGCTCCGTCATACTGTCTGTCTGTTAACCTTCCATTACTTCCTGTGCTGCACAACTTTAAGTATTGCTAAGAAGGTTCTTGGCAAAGAAGCACAGTTTCCTCTCACCCTATCAATGTCATGGGATCATGAATGAACCCAGAGCTTCAATAGAGACAGTTAAAGGGATGGAGGAAACATGAAACTGCCTGTTGTCTGCTTTATTTCCTGTCTATGAAATGGTACAGGGGTCTCTGCCACTCTTATTGACACCCTGAAGCTTCAAGGTGTGCAGCAATGCAGGACTACAGAAAATAAAACCCGTTGCATCTGTAGGTGCTTTAGCAGAGCGTTAACACATTGACACATTTATGCCACCATGTCAGAGTGAATTGATGTGTCACAGTGAAGGGATTACGGAGGAAAAGGGGCAGTGATGGGAGAATCTCATCATATCTTAGGATTAGGCCTGTAGTAGGTCAAGGCCCGGCTGCTCACCACAGCCAAGAGTAGTCTGTTGTAGGTCAAGGGTCTCACCACAGCCAAGAGTAGTATTATAGTATGACAAGAGCTGTCCACAACCAGGATTAAGCCTCCAGTAAGGCAAGGACCTCACTACAGTGAGGTGCAGTCCTGGTGTTGGCAAAGAGTCTCACCACAGCCAGGAGTAGTCCTGTAATAGGGCAAGGGCTTCACCGCAGCCAGGATTAGTTCTGACCATAGGCCAGGTTTAGTCCTGTAGAAGGGCAAGGACAAAATTGTGTGTCCATATAAACAACATGTGTCCACAGCAAATAAACTTCAGATGATGAAGTTTTAAAAGCAAAAGGATTCTTGAAAACCATTATTAGATGGATGATGTGGCCAGAAAGATTCTGGCATGAGAGAAGTTCTGTACCTTCCAGTAAAATTATTTACAAAGAGTAGTGCAGAAGGTGTAAATCCTGTGAAGAAATAAACTAAAAGCTGTGTTATTTCTTATTGTGCATCATCTGTTATAAATGAATAGGCCAAGTGAAATCTGTTTACTTCCCTGGTTACTAAGTGAATAAATACTCTCTGTGACAGACTACTTCCTAGAAACTGTAATGGGGCATGACGACAAAATGATTTAAAAAAAAAGTGGTGCAGAAATGGTGCAGTGAATTTAAGGAAGTGTAGCACGAGACACATGAAGCTGTTCTCAGTATAGCATTGCTTCAGTTTGTTTTCATAGAGACGATGCATTTAAGCACAGCATTACCTGGCACTTTCAAAGATCACAGAAACCTAGACTTTGACTACACCTCTGCAGTGCATCCATATATTTACCTGTTGGATAAGCTGCTAGCTAGTTAAAAGTAGCATGCTGTCTTCTCCGTAGTAACTAACTAGCTTTGCGTTCTTGAATTCTTTCTTTGCTTTTCCATCTACTCTTTCCTTTGTAGGTGTTGCGACATTCTGTGACTATCTCGCATTGCCTTCATCTACCCCATTCACACATCTTCATAACCTCTGCTCCTTCATACATTTTTCTGTTAATGCTCCAGCCTTCTTGAACTGCACAGATACTGTCTGTTTTTGCCAGAATTATCTGTTTATTTTGTCTTCAGAAAAATTTGTCAGCCTAAATATTTTTCACTCCTCCTTACTGATGGCTTTGATTTTACACCTGAAACAGTGTGTATTTGTTGACCTTGTTTACCATTTCATTACCAGCTAGCCCACCTTTTCTACACAGGTAAAAATTCCCTCCTGGTAAGTTAGTCAGTGAGTTGCAGGTTTGATAACATTTAGAAGAGCTTTAAGTTGTGGCATTTTTTTTTACTTTCTGTTAAGGTGGAGCTCCATTATATTTATGTGTTTCTATAGTGTAGTACTTATTTATTTATTGCATTTGTTTACCAGGAAAGTCCACTGAGCCCATTTTTGGTGGAGGACCGGGGAGAAAAGCTCCGACAAGAACAGACGCAGAAAAAAAATTAACCATTAATTGGTACAGAAGTAGAAACAGTGTTACATTTAGCAGTTTGCCAATAAAATAAAATTAAAACAATTGTGAAAATCCAGTTGTAAAACTCCACAAACAATCCAAAAAACAGAAATGTCCCTCTGGAATGAAAAGTTCCAACTTTTTAATGAATAATAAAATAATAAAAAACAATAAAAGTACAAGCACTTTTGTCTCCTTCCAGGAGACTTCTTCAGATACAATTTACTCACAGTTTGTTCAGACTTAAATACCCTTTTCATATGCAGTTAACATCCTTAATAATTGTTCAAACTGGCCTAAATGCAAGTGTGTTTGGTTAAAGACACTCTTACCAAAAACCTTCATCAAATGCATGGCACATCATCCAAACAATCCATACTATGTTTTAAAACATCATAAAACACTTTTTCATATGTTTAAAAAACTTTTGTTTACGGAGATTCTTTTTATAAGCTTTTAAAAATAAATATTGTACATAAAAATAAATACATTATGCTTATAAAATATGTATATATAAATATGTATATGTATGTGTTTCTAAAGGGAAAACCAGGACACCTTTACTGTCAAGTGGCATGTACCCTACCCCCCCTAAACGAAAATATCATGTGCTACAAGGTAGGAGTACGTCACCATAATATTTCCCCACCTGTTTCCTAATACCTAAATAAACAGCCCCTTCCTTTTAAGGATATTATTACTCCTAGTAGTATACTCCCCTGGTTGCCTACAAATATACCCTCCCTAATTGTGTCACGCACACAGTGATTACAGTAATATATACAGAATATATACATAAGTCAGGAATTTAGTTGGTTTGATTACAGTAACATATACAGAATGTGTACATAAAAGCAGGATTTTAGTTGGTTGCCAGATGAATTCAAAGTGGTACAAACGGAGATAAATTAATCAGCATTATTGTGCCAGTATCAACAAGTGTTGAAAGAAAAAAAATAATAAATCTGGAGAAAGTATCATCAGTCACTAGTAGTAAAAAACACAGGAATGTAGTTATAATGGGAGGAGAAGGTATAAGTTAGGTTGTAGAGCAGGTACATAGTCAGGAAGGGTTGTTATAGAGCAGGTGCATAGCCAGGAAGGGCCGTTCTAGAGCAGGTACATAGTCAGGAAGGGTTGTTATAGAGCAGGTGCATAGCCAGGAAGGGTTGTTATAGAGCAGGTACATAGCCAGGAAGGGTTGTTATAGAGCAGGTGCATAGTTAGAAAGGGCCGTTCTAGAGCAGGTACATAGCCAGGAAGGGTTGTTATAGAGCAGGCACATAGCCAGGAAGGGTTGTTATAGAGCAGGCTCATAGTCAGGAAGGGTTGTTGTAGAGCAGGTACATAGCCAGGAAGGGTTGTTATAGAGCAGGTACATAGCCAGGAAGGGCTGTTGTAGGGCAAGTACATAGCCAGGAAGGGTTGTTGTAGAGCAGGTACATAGCCAGGAAGGGTTGTCATAGAGCAGGTACATAGCCAGGAAGGGTTGTCATAGAGCAGGTACATAGCCAGGATGGGTTGTTATAGAGCAGGCTCATAGTCAGGAAGGGTTGTTGTAGAGCAGGTACATAGCCAGGAAGGGTTGTTATAGAGCAGGTACATAGCCAGGAAGGGCTGTTGTAGGGCAAGTACATAGCCAGGAAGGGTTGTTGTAGAGCAGGTACATAGCCAGGAAGGGTTGTCCTAGAGCAGGTACATAGCCAGGAAGGGTTGTCATAGAGCAGGTACATAGCCAGGAAGGGTTGTTATAGAGCAGGTACACAGCCAGTAAGGGTTGTTATAGAGCAGGTACACAGCCAGGAAGGGTTGTTGTAGAGCAGGTACAGAGCCAGGAAGGGTTGTTATAGAGCAGGTACATAGCCAGGAAGGGTTGTTATAGAGCAGGTACATAGCCAGGAAGGGTTGTTATAGAACAGGTACATAGCCAGGAAGGGTTGTTATAGAGCAGGTACATAGCCAGGAAGGGTTGTTATAGAGCAGGTACACAGCCAGGAAGGGTTGTTGTAGAGCAGGTACAGAGCCAGGAAGGGTTGTTATAGAGCAGGTACATAGTCAGGAAGGGTTGTTATAGAGCAAGTACATAGTCAGGAAGGGTTGTTATAGAGCAGGTACATAGCCAGGAAGGGTTGTTATAGAGCAGGTACATAGCCAGGAAGGGTTGTTATAGAGCAGGTACATAGCCAGGAAGGGTTGTTATAGAGCAGGTACATAGCCAGGAAGGGTTGTTATAGAACAGGTACATAGCTAGGAAGGGTTGTTATAGAGCAGGTACATAGCCAGGAAGGGTTGTTACAGAGCAGGTACATAGCCAGGAAGGGTTGTTACAGAGCAGGTACATAGCCAGGAAGGGTTGTTATAGAGCAGGTACATAGCTAGGAAGAGCTGAGATGATTTTTCAGTGTTTGTTTGAAGGTGGTGGTGCTGCCCATGTTTCTTATAGAAGGAGGAAGCGAGTTCCATAGTTTGGCAACGGTGAAGGAATAGAGCAGTTGACCAGCCGGTAAGGTGGGAATTTCTACTTTTAGAAGTAGATGATTTTCAGAGCTTAGTTGCCTGCTGGGTTGGTATTTGGCAAGTAGAGTTGAGAGAGCAGGACAGTGTGTGAGTTTGTAGATTATTGTGTGTGCTGTAGTTATCTGGGCGAATGAGAGATGAACTTACAGAATACAGTGGAAGTACGTACTAATGACTTGAACTTGTCTTTGCATTTTGCATTTCCTATATGTTAATCTGGAACTTAAAAGGTAACTGTTTTCAGGCTGTTTCCACACACCACTACAAGTGCTTTATTTCTTTGCATGATGTTTCTTGCCTGCTGCCTTCTGATCATCAGCCCTTCATGTTAAAGGCGCCCATTCAGTCAGCATAGGATAGAAGCTGATTTCAGAGAGAATCGTTTACCCAGCCCTACACATGGTGGTTGATGCAGGCACCTGCATCACTGTGACAGCCTGTTATACCATCTCTTTGCATATGAGTGACCCCACCCACATAGTAACGAGGGCTGCCGTCATTGGCTTGTTGAGCCAAGCCCATGTCTCCACATGCAACCTTTTCACCTGGAAGTTCCTGCTTGCATGCACCAAAACAGCCACTGGGCCTCAGTACCTCCTGGAGAGTAGGTGAGCAGGGTTGTTTACTGCTCAGTGCTGTTCTCCCCTGCCTGATTCTTCCAGTGCCCAAGGCAGAAATGAACTCTGGTTACCTGGGTCATTGTCAAGGTTTTAGCCATCTAAGCCAACACTCTGGGTTGTCTATGTGTGTTTGAGTAGTAAGAACATAGGCAAAGTTGTTGTCACAGACTGGAATGTGCAATATGTTGAAATATGTCAGTAGTGTCTGTTTGTAGGAATGCGTTAATGCTTATGTGTCAGACATCAGTGGTTATACATAGCATCAGTCCCGGTTAGTGTGTGTTTCTGTTTTTCTGTTAGTGGACTTCCACCTCAAACATTTTTGCTGTAAAAAAAAAAAAAAAGACAAAGCAAATGTTTTTCGCAGGAGGAAGCCCTCCTGCACTCCCTCACGCTCCCTATTAATTATATATAACAGCTCTAACTACAGTGGGGAAAGGGCAAATTCCCTGATCCCCACTGTACCACAGTTTTACACAGAACTGACAGCACATTCGATCAGCACTGCCAATGGTTTTCCAGGTTTGAAGAGTTGCAGTTCAACAATTTGTTGACAACACGTGTGTGTGTGTGTGTGTGTGTGTGTGTGTGTGTGTGTGTGTGTGTGTGTGTGTGTGTGTGTGTGTGTGTGTGTATATATATATATATGGGTCTACTGGAGTAGAGCGAAATTCCACTTAATCGAATTTCACTTACCCGAGATGACAAAACCAAATGTTTAATTCAACGAACATTCACATCACCAAAATTTTAGTTTGGGAAAAGAGGCAGTTAGCCAACATAAGGAAATTTGCCCTTTTCCCCACTATAGTGTGATCTTGCACTTGGTATATTTAGTTGGTGGTGTGGGGATGCCAATCTCCACACTGGGTGTGTGGGGATCAAAGCCACTTACATGCTTCTGTTTTTTTTTTTGTTTTGTTTTGTTTTTGTTTTTACATGTTGGCCAACTGGCTCTCTTCCCCAAATTAAAATTCGGTGATGTGAACATTTGTTGAATTAAACATTTGGTGTTGTCGTCTCAAGTAAATGAAATTCAGGTAACAGAGCTTTCGTTCACATAGACCCATGTGTGTGTGTGTGTGTGTGTGTGTGTGCATGTGTGTATATATATATATATATATATATATATATATATATATATATATATATATATATATATATAATCTATATATGTATGTATGTTTATGTATACACACATGTATGTAGTACATACAAATGCATATGTACATGCCTGTGCATGTACTTAAGAAAACAGTGTGCACACAGCCATTCTGCAGTGTTTGCATGCTTAATTACTACGTGTATCTAGTCTGCAATGAAAATTTTGATTCGCTTTGAAAAAACTGAAACAAATTGTTTTGACTTAAGTGTTAAAAGTTTGGTCATGCAGGTGGGAAGCTTTTTTCCTTTGATATCTGAAACAGAAAGTTGATATTAAGAAAGAATCATCATTTAGACTAATATATTGACAAGTTTTTGCTGGTAATTAGAAAGCCCTTTATATAGTGCATGTTAAAGAATTTGTTTTTATAGTGGCTTTGGATTACAAGTCCCTGTGTGGCTCCCTTCCATGCAGGCATCTGGCAGGCGTTACTATTATTGTTGTGAGTTTAATCTTCTTTAAAAGCATCCCTCCTCAAGTCCTAACCCAAATCTTTCTTTATCTTATTAACTCTGTTGTATCAGTAAGGAGCCGTCAGGCTGTGTTTTCATGGCATTACTGTGACTGTCTAAAACACTCTGGGCAGGACATCTTGTCTGCATCATCCTACTCATGAGAAAGTTAATTTATTTTTTATTTGTTGTGTCGCTCTTTGTGATCAGAGAGAGATAGAGTTGTTTATGAATGTATGCTGGTGCCATGTTTTACCTTCATGAAGAAGTAATTCTCACCAGGTTTTTCTATGTAATAAAAATGAACTGATGTGTTAAGTAACAAAATGATTTAGGTGCTGGACTGTAAAGCTGAAGAACTGAGTTCATATCCCATGTGTTTATTCTGAAACTCTGTTAGTGATCCAGTGAAAATGGTCTTTTGTTGGCTTGTTTTCCCACAGAGTCAGATTTTAAGATCAGGCTGGTATTGTGGTATTCCACTATTGTTTTAATAAGTTGTGATCAGTGTAATTAATTAATATTTTGTATGTTTTAAAATTGTGTGTGTTTGTGTTTGTTCATGTATGCATGTGTCAGTGAGTGTACGTGTTTTTATATATATATATACGTATGTATATATAGACACACACATGTGTATGTGTGTATAAATATATATATATATAAATTCCAAAATCTAAGCATCAGCAGAAAAGCAGGTGTAATAATGAAGCTGTCCAGTTAAAAACATACATTTATTGGAACAACAGATAATAAGGCAAGCGCTTTCACAACTAAAATTGCTTCCTCAGACCTCACAAATACAAATACATCACAAGATTCAAAATAGCCAATAGAGTCATATTACATCATTTAAAGACATATCCAAATAAAATGCATTGACTGCATGTTCAAATGCATACTACTGAAATATACTAAGTCAAAAAAAATAAAAATAGTAATAATAATAATAATAAAAATTAAAAATTAATAAAAATCTTATAGTAAGGCTCAACACAGCCTAATGTTTCCTCAGGCTCCTGCCCCTCAGTCGTGATGGCTATATGATCATTTAATCCTTTCCCTAGATGTGCTTTCAACTTAATAATCCATCTCAACTCCTTATTTTGAGTTCTGTTAGAGATGTCACCTAACCGATCACCTTCTGGAACTAGTTCGAATACATTATATTTAAAGTGATGTGCTTCACCCATTGTCAGAGTATGTTTCGCTATAGCACTATAGGTATGCCCCCTCTTGTAACAATAGATATGGTCTCTAATGCATTCACGTAGTCTCCTGTTGGTTTTTCCAACATAGAATGAAGAACAGCACATATATTTAGCCAAATATACAAGATTCCTGCTGTTACATTCAGCTCCCATCCGAAAAATATAAGTTTTCCCTGTGTTTGGATGCTGAAACTCATTACCCTCAAAAATGTATTAGCAGAAATTACAATGTCCACACTTAACTGTGCTCTGTATTGTTGGCATACTGGGAACTTGATTCAAAGTACGATAGCAAAGCCTGCGTTTAAGATTCCTCATATTCTCATACTGTATATGGGGCTGTTTGCCCACTATTCGAGCAATCTGAGCATCAGTCTGAAGTATTTGCCAGTTCTTTCGTAGGATATTCATTATTGCCCCATTATCTCTTGTATGGGCAAAAATCAGTGGAACTTGATTATTCATCATGGTAGAGGCTTTATTGTACCTAGTGGATTTTGAGAAATATTGTCTAGCTCTAGTTGTCCACATGGCTGTTACATCCATGCCTATCTTGTTCATAGGTTAGTACTAAGCTAACTGCTCTTGTGAGCCATTTTAAGCCTAGCCAATTATCCCTTGTGAGACTTGAACCCTGCACCTTGTGTTTGTAAGGCAAACACCTTAACCATTAGGCCACCCTCCCAACCCTCTCATCTATCCCATACCCTCTCTTGGTGAAGTCATTCTTCAGCCTGTCAACCTCTAAGTGCCAGTTATCATCCCTATCAGTTAGCCTGGAGCAGCGCATCGCCTGCTCCTTTATGATATTTTCAAATATGTGGCTGGGATGCATACTGGTCATATGTAAGTAAGAAGGCTGATAGCACTCTTTAGTATATCTGTCAGTATGTATGCATCCATCAACTCCAGTACAAATGGATATATCCAAAAAAAATCAATTTTATAAGGTGAATATTTCCCAGTGAATCTCAAAAATTAATTGCTGGAATTCATGTCTTTAACAAAATCCCCTAGCTCAACTTCATCTCCTGCCCATCTGAAATATAAATCATTGACAAAACATCTATAAAAGACAAGATGTTTAGTCGCTAAAGGGTGGGGGAACATATATTGAGTCTCCCATTCTGCCATGACCATGTTGGCGTAGCTATTGGCACATGTGCCTATAGCTACGCCTAACAACTGATGGTAATACACAACATTAAATAAAAACACATTGTTGTGTAAAATCATATGCAGCAAACTGCAAATCAACTCTATATGCGCTATTGAATATGAACTATGTCACATCAAAAAACTTTTAACCATCAAAATCCCTGGTATATTGGGAATAACCGTGAAAAGTGAGGTCACGTCATAAGTGGCCATGATGCGTCCATTCAAAGGTGTTTCATAATTTTCAACAAAACAGAATAAATCCTGTAACATCTGTTTAGTATCTCTCAATGTATATTGATACATATCTAAAATTGGCCTCAACTGTTTCTCCACATAGATGGAGAGTGGCTCAGTGAGCCACCCTCCACCTGCTACAATGGGCCTGAACAAAGGTCTCATGCTTTGTGGTTGTCTTTAGAGTCCGTGGTGATTTTGTTTTCGTAACTAGCTTTGGAGGATTTTTTGAGAGATCTTCTTACTGAGGCTGACCAGGGAGTTCCTCCAATCATGGGATTTTACTGTTTTTTGCAACAGTTTCTTTCTTCTGTTGTAGAGTTTGTTTATGGAAGGGAACCACCAGATTGGATTCCTGTTTTGGTGGATAGCATCCTGGTTCTGTTAGGGATTGCACGATCCGTCCACTCGTGTAAGTAAGTGTAAGTGCTTATAAAGTGCATTTGTGTAGGATTCAGCAGTCATACCTCTATTGTCCATCAGCATGGGTGTCGTGATGTTTGCCACTTCTGTCTTAAGAAGCGTGAATGTGTTGACATTCAGTTTGTCAGTCTTTTGCAGTCAATGTTTCAGAGGTCATTGGATGGCCTACTTGACTGAAGTGAGAAGACCCATCTATATATGTATGTATATGGGTGTAGCGCTAAGCGAAAACACCCAAAGTCCACTGCAAGAATCTTGACCACATATGGTCAAAAAAAAAAGGAAGTTAACACATCAGTATGTATGCTCTGAGAAACAGCCTCAACACATTAAGTCTTTTACTCTTTAAAAATTTAAAGATTTTTGCAGGGGGTCAAGCTCCCCCACCCCCTGCTAAATATATGTAATAACTCCAAGATTGCACTAACACTGGGAAAGGGCAAATTGTCTAGCTATCTACCTGTATATATATATATATATCTATATCTATATATCTATATATATATATATATATATATATATATATATATATGTGGTATCACTACGGAATACCAAAATTGAACAATCCCGAGACTCTGAATCCAGAGGACCAGAATCTCGAGATTGCGGAATCTCAAAACTTAAAAAAAAAATAAAACATACAAACTATTCTAATGTGTATGCAGGGGGGCACCCCCCATACCCCCTGCAACTTAAATATACCAACTCCGAGATCGCGCTACAGTGGAGTGAATGGCAAAGTTCCTGTTCCATACTGTGCAGCAATCCCCATTTACTATGTTCAAAATTCAGCAATCTTGAGATTCTGGTAGTTGGGATTCAGAATTCCGGGATTGTGGAATTTTGGTATTCCGTACTGATCCCACACATATATATATATATATATATATATATATATATATATATATATATATATATATATATATATATATGTGTGTGTGTGTGTGTGTGTGTGAGCGCGCGTGTATGTGTATGGAATTATGTGAAATGGTCTAAAACAGCATTAGAGCATCAGAAAAAAATCTAAACTAAAAAACATTTAAACACAAAGGATTGACAAAATCTAACCACATTCAAAACCACTGTTTTTTTGCAAAGGGGGGCATCCCCACACCCCTTATTAACTATCATGCACAGTCCTGCCCAGTTTGGGAGGGAACCACTATTAACTGATTGAAAATGGTTTGCTTAAATATGTATACAGCCAGGCATCTTATAGTCCATGTGATCGCTTGCTTAGTATGTTCCCATGTTTCTGTTATAATTATCAACTCCAAAGTAGTATAACAACGCGAAAAGGGAATAAACCCTTCCCTAGTGTACGCTCAGTGTTGTCAAAATATTAAAGATGTTTTTCAGTTTAGATTTATTTTTTAGTTTACATATTTTTCTGTTGATATTTTACTGTCAATCTTGTGTGTGTGTGTGTGTGTGTGTGTGTGTGTATATATATATATATATATATATATATATGTTTGTGTGTGTGTGTGCATAGATATGTTATACATGCAACACAATGTATTCTCCACGCTCTGTCTGTGCAATGTAAAATCAAGCTTTCTGTATCTGACGCCTCTACTGTTAATGAAGATACCATTCCAGGACCACCTTCGTCATCTGTACTGTACTTTTCATTTGACTTATGTAAATGTTATATTTTATATTAGTTGTACTATGTCAGATGTTATTGTCTGATTTATTGCTTGACAAGTTGTAAATGTACTTGTCTTCGAGAATGGGTCAGAGAGGTGACTGAAAAGGCTCCACAAGCCATTTCACTCTCCTGGTCAACAAGCTAAAAAAATAAATAAATAAAAAGAACACATAAACTAAAATAATGATGCGATAACCTGATCCTAATTTTATGTAGTGCATGAGGAGTGTTATATACTTTAAAAGCTGTAGCATACCTCACACTGCCGAACAAATGGTGGCCAGAGACAAGGTATTTGTGTACTCAATTAGCTTTAAAAATTGCTTGATATTAGATCTGCAGTATTTTTATATGCATTTGCTGAGAATGTGTCTACATGAATGGTGTTACAGCTTTTAAAGCTGTCAGGTTTCCGTTGCAGTTCTGTGGTGAGTGCCATGTATGGGATCAGTGCAAGGGCTCACTAATAACACAATCTCATGTTTAGCAGCTCAGCTTAAGCTTATTACAATGAGGTGCTTTACTATGAAGTTCTCTAATAGAGGATTATTTTTTCTCTTGATTTCAAAGTATAATCGGCATACTTTGTTACATAAACATTGCTTCAGTTCCCAGTAGGTCTCTCCCATCTAAATTTTAAAGCTGTAAGTTAAGAATCTGCTATTATCAGACATTTTGGATAGATTACTTACTGTTTTCCCTCAATGAAAAGGGGAATCTGATTGTTTCTGAAAACCTCACGGTAAGGTCAGCCCCGTTCTGTTCACCTCACTTTGCTTGGCTCAATCCTCTCCCCTCACTCTGCTCCCCTATCCTGTCCCCATTTCCCACCCACCCCCTCTATACCTACATTTATTCTAAGCCCTCATCACCTGACCATATCACCTAACCTCCACCTTCACCAATCACTTACTCAACATCGACTTCAATTACTTACACCACTCCCACTCCCAGACAACACATATTTCATAGACACAACTCCACACTTCACCCAACCAACTAAAGAACCACATAACCTCATTCAACTCAATCACCTAACTACCATCACCATAGCATCTCTACCATACAATCATGCTAACAACACTATCATCCCTTTCATTAGCACTCATATCACTAGCTTTTATCACATCCATACAAACAAACTTACCTGTACACAATAACATGTATCATATAATACACATTTCCACACCCTCACTAACTCACACAAACTTCATCATCCCTACAATTCTAAATCTTAATACTACACCTTATTCATACAACATTACAATACCAAGATATAACTCTAGAAAAAACTCACATAGACCCAACCCACAAATAAACATTACAAAGCTCACATACTGTCCTTCATGAAGAAACTACTAACTTCTGGTGATATACACCCTAATCCTGGTCCTCTCAAAAGCAAACAGATATCTGACTTGCTGATTCTTAATGTCAACATATGAAGCATCACCAACAAGATATCTGAACATCTGAACTGCATGCATTTATAGTCCACTACACCCCTGACATAATGACAATTGCAGAAACATGGCTAAACCCCAGCATCCAAAATGAAGACTTCACCCCCCAGGTTATAATACCTTAAGATTGGATAGAGTAGGCAGAAAAGGAGGTGGGGTAGCCATTCTCTTCAAAAACACACTGAACCTCCAACTCCTCCAGACCACACCACCCAAATTTCAAAACGCTGAAACCCTGTTTACTGTCCTTTCCACAAATAACACAAAGAAAATCATTATTTGCTGCTATATACCCCCAGGTAACAACTCTGTCATAATAAAAGAATCCTACACTGGACAAAAGATAACCTACCACAAGAAACTATCCTATTAGGTGACCTAAATACCGACTGGACAGCATGTGAATCCAACAACCCCACTAACCATATTAATCTATATGGGTTCTCTCAACTCATTGAAGAGCCCATTAGAATACATAAAAAAATCGAAAAAAAAAATCTATTCTTGATTGGACTCTGATCAACTACCCTAAGCAAAACTACCAGGTAGGTTGCCTCCCGGATGGTCTCCGTGACCACCTCCCCACATTACTACTACGCAAACACTCCAACCTACCCAAACCCATTGTTTATAAAGTAATATGAGATGACCACAACCTTACCCCACATTACCTCAGCTCTGTTCTCAGCCACTGTAACTGGGAACCACTACAAACCCCTGGATTAGACCAGGCAGTTGACTACTTTAATACTATTTTCATTAACGTTCTTAACAGACTCGCCCCCAGTAGGAAAATTAGAGTGAAAGCTAACAATGCACCGTGGCTAAGTAGGGATAGTCCTACTAAAAGCCAGAGATTAAGCCTGAAAAATCTGGAAGAGAGAAAACACCACCAGCTCCAAGCAAAACTACCAACAGCTTAGAAATCAGGCCAAGGATGAAACCAAACAAAATAAACAAAACTACTTCCTCAGTGCCCAAAACAAATACTCAGAAAATCTGCAAAAATTCTGGCATTCTATAACTCCTTACTAAAACCAGGCAAAACCACGACTCCATCTCCAAACTCTACAGATAGTACTTTAGCCATAGCCACTCAGTTTAACCACTACTTCACAAAATCCATCCTGGCCGTTTCCAGTCAGCTAACCAATCTTAGTCTATCACAGACTCAATCCAATTAACCAGAAATGATTCCCTCCTTTACTCTATAACCTGTCCCCACCTCTACAATTAAGAAACTCATCCTAAAACCTAAACCCACCACCCTTGCAGCCGATAACTTACCTGCTACCTTCCTTAAAATGGCCACTGACTCTCTATCATACCCATCTCCATCCTAATAAACCGCTGCATACAGGAATCCTATATTCCCAAACTTTGGAAAGTATCTTATATTCCTCTTCATAAAAGGAACTCTGTCTACACAACTTCCAACCACCATAGGAGTCCCACAGGGCTGTATACTGGGCCCGCTATTGTTCTCTATTTTCACAAATAACCTCAAATGCTCTACACAACATGCCACACTCATACAATATGCGGATGATTCAACCCTACTCTGTTCTGCCTCATCTCCCACCACCCTACATACACTCACTCAAGATACCTTTATCTCAGTAGAAAATGGATATTGGTTATCCAACTAATTCTAAATCCCAAAAAGACAAAACTGCTACTATTTACCCCTAATAGATCAAAATAAAACCCTCTCCTTTACCATAACATTTAAGGATGGCACCACCATCTCCCCTTCTAACCACACCAAACTTCTGGGCATTGAAATAGACAATAATCTCAACTTTGATGTTCACATCTCACATACCATAAAACTAGTACACAAAAAACTAGGTTCCCTATACAGGCATAAGTCCTTTCTCTCACAAAAAACAAGAGTCACTCTTGCACAAAGCCACCTCCTCTCAACTCTATTATACGCAGCACCAATCTTTACCCAAATCAGACAGTGTGATCTAGACAAACTAGAATCATGCTACAATAAAATAGCCAAGTTTGCTACTAACTCAACCTATAGAACCCATCACTGTGCTGCACTAAAAGAACTAAAATGGCTTGAGCTACCACAGCTACTTAACTATCACCAACTGGGCACAGCCTACAATATTCTCAAATATCCTGAAAAAAACCCTCATTATTCAACCTACTTACTATCTATAATGCAAACCGGTACCTAAGATCCAGTGAAAAATCTCTCCTCTCCATCACCAAGGTTAACAATAATGCAGGGAAAGCGCTCTACTACCACACCGTTGCCAGAAATTGGAACTCTCTTCCCCTATCCATGTCCACTGCCCCCTCCACATCCATATTCAAAAACTCCCTCAAATCGCACCTTCTTAGTAACTGGTTATGCCCTTGTATCACGTAACCCTACCCATACTACTATTAACTCCCCAAATTCCTCTCTGATCACATGCTGGAGCTCTGATCCCCTGTAGGCTTGGTCATCTGAAAGGGTACTTTTAACTGTAAAATCTTACTTGATATATTTTCTTTTCTTACCAATGTATGACTTGATTAACATTGTCTTTTTACCCATGTTCTATATCTTTTTACCTGGAGTGTTTTTTATTAATTCTTGTTATATTACTATGCTCAGCATACATTATGTAACCTGTTTTGTGTATTATGCTGGATGTACTGTATCTATATAAATTGATGTTGGAGCTTTTCTCCCCGGGCCTCCGCTGAAAATGGACCTGGTCCAGTCGGAATTTCCTGGTTAACAAATGTAAAATAAATAAATAAAAGGGGGTAACTCCTATGACTTCTCAAACTACTGACCCTTTGCAATCTTATGCCCCCTATCTAAAATTCTAGAGAAATGCATCCACTTGCAAGTTATGAAATTCATCAGCTCCTCTCTACCACACAACATGGCTTCCGCGCACATCACAGCACAACCGCTGCTCTTCTTTCCTTCTTTTATCTAGTTAACCTCCACAGGAACAACAACAAATATACGTCTTCCATTTTTTTGGACCTCTCAAAGGCTTTCAACATGGTCTCTCTCCATTCTGCCTGATTCTCTAACCTCACTATCTTTCACCCTATCTACCATAGCCTGGTTCAGAAGCTACCTATCTGACAGGCATCAGTCTGTCCAATGGCAAGGAGCACTATCCCCTCAACTTCCAACTACCGTAGAAGTCCCACAAGGCTTTATACTGGGCTCACTTCCAATCTTCTTACCCACTACACTGCAAATCGGCATCACTGCTCTAGTGAAATATCTCTCCTCTGCATCACCAAGGCAAACAATACTGTAGGAAAAGCTCTCTATTCCCACACCGCTGCTAAAAACTGGAATTCCCTTCCCCATTCTCTGACCACTGCCTCTACCACCCCACAATTCAAAAACTCCTTCAAATCACGTCTACTAAATACCTGGTTATCCCCTTGTATCACTTAAGTTACCCTCACTCTTCCATCTCCCCCCTTCTCTTTCTAAGTTCCAAGCTACCCACTTTAACCCTCTACAGTACTAAACCCAGCCAGTAACTCTGGCTATTAGTTGCTACTTCTCATAGAGGGCGACTGCTCCCCTCTTTTGTCACAACATTATACGCCTGCACATTAAATGTAAATTCCTGATGGTTTCTGCTGGAAAATGTGTAACTTTATCCAAGATGTTATATATATTTTCAGTGTTTGTCTAGTAAAATGTCCAACTCCACGTTGTATTTTTTACATGATCATTGCACAACAATGTATACATTTTTATTTCTCTTTTTTTTGTAACATTGTTCAGAGCTTTTCTCCCCGGGACTCCACTGTAAATGGACCTGGTCCAGTCAGAATTTCCCAGTTAACAAATGTAAAATAAATTAAATAAATAAAATTCTGTCAGACTGTCAGGACTGAGTTAATATTTCTTACTGTAAATACTTTAAGGATGAATTCTGTACTTCTTTTGTAACTTGCATGCATGTTACCGTTTGTGTGCAGCTGAGTCAGATCATTGCTTAAAAGCCCATGAGGGACATCATTTGCCATATTGGTAATCCAAGCTAAAGGACACAGGTGGTGAGTAATACAGGTGGAAAAAGGTGTCCTTAGAGGTAATACTTATGGGTGTCAGTTGTGCACTTGAGATGTACTTGCAGAAAAAGAAGGTGACAGCTGCTGTTGAATGAAAAGCTAGCGTACATGGGTACAGAGTTGAATACAGAGAGATGATAAAGACCATCAGGCAGCTCCAGTGGCTTTTGCAAATTGACACCCCAGTTGGGACCTCACTTGAGCTGTGCAAAGCAAGGGTGGGAGGTTGTTGAACTCTGCTGTGGAGATGACCAGGAGGAGGAAGGAATGCTTGAGGAACTTTTAACCTGATGGGGATACTTTCCTGTCAGGACTTTGTGTCTGAAATCTCTGGAGCATCCGTATCTGTCACTGTAGTTAAAAAAAATCAGTATAATCGGAGACGTTTAAAGTGCAGTAGCAGAAAAGAAAGAAAGATGAGGGCCATGGATCAGGCCATCATGTTGGCAACTTTTTCTCATAACTTTTTTATCCTATGCATAAAGTCAATACTAAAACAAAGCCCACAGTGTCAGTGTGCTGGTAAATGCAGACTTCCACACATGCACAGCTGCGATATAGAGAAGTGCCAAGCCTTGGTATTTACCACTGTCTTGCTGTATTACCTCCCAAAGTCCTATAAGTGGTAAAATCACTATGGGTCTGTGCCCACCCACCTCTCTAAAGGGTGTGTGAGCCTGACCTTATCTGCTTACTCCCACCCCCCTTGCTGGCTCATCTAGTGTGTGGCAGATCTGCTCATCAAACCTGTGCCATTAGGGTCGTAATAAGGGCTTCATTCCGTACAGCAGGCAAGAAAAAATGTTTAACTGTTAGAGTAGTTAAATTGCTAATCTAAAAAGTCATTCATTCATTCATTATCCAATACCAGCGTAATGCTTATGAGAGATTTAGACGAGCCAGATCATATCTGAATACACAGTAAGTTTAAGGTAGAGAATCAATTCTACAAGGAGAGTTATCATTGTATGGTAGGACATGCATATGTATACCTACACACACACACACACACACACACACACACACACACACACACATGGCATAGAGGATCACCAGTTCATTTAATGGCATGTATTTTGAATGCGAGAGAAAACTGGACCACCCAGCAGAAAACAACATGTATACAAGGGGTACATGCTGATTGCACACACAGTGCACCTCAGGACAACATGTGTACAAGGGGTACATGCTGATTGCACACACAGCGCACCTCAGGACAACATGTATACAAGGGGTACATGTTGATTGCACACACAGCGCACCTCAGGACAACATGTATACAAGGGGTACATGCTGATTGCACACACAGCGCACCTCAGGACAACATTTATACAAGGGGTATGTGCTGAGGTGTGCTGTGTGTAGACCTCAGGACAACATGTATACAAGGGGTACATGCTGATTCCACACACAGTGCACCTCTGGACAACGTGTATACAAGGGATACGTGCTGATTGCACACACAGTGCACCTCAGGGCAACATGTATAGAAGGGGTACGTGCTGATTGCACACACAGTGCACCTCAGGACAACATGTATACAAGGAGTCCATGCTGACTGCACACACAGCGCACCTCAGGACAACATGTATACAAGGGATACATGCTGATTGCACACACAGTGCACCTCAGGACAACATGTATACAAGGGATATGTGCTGACTGCACACATCACGCAACTTAGGACAACATGTATACAAGGGGTACGTGCTGATTGCACACACAGTGCACCTCAGGACAACATGTATACAAGGGGTACGTGCTGATTGCACACACAGTGCACCTCAGGACAACATGTATACAAGGGGTACGTGCTGATTCCACACACAGTGCACCTCAGGACAACATGTATACAAGGGGTACGTGCTGATTGCACACACAGCGCACCTCAGGACAACATGTATACAAGGGGTACGTGCTGATTGCACACACAGTGCATCTCAGGACAACATGTATACAAGGAGTACGTGCTGAGGTGCGCTGTGTGTGGACCTCAGGACAACATGTATACAAGGGGTACGTGCTGATTGCACACACAGCACACCTCAGGACAACATGTATACAAGGGGTACAAGAGGTACGTGCTGATTGCACACACCGCACACCTTAGGACAACATGTATACAAGGGGTACGTGCTGATTCCACACACAGTGCACCTCAGGACAACATGTATACAAGGGGTACATGCTGATTGCACACACAGCGCACCTCAGGACAACATGTATAAAAGGGGTATGTGCTGATTGCACACACAGTGCACCTCAGGACAGCATGTATACAAAGGGTATGTGCTGATTGCACACACAGCACACCTCAGGACAACATGTATACAAGGGGTACGTGCTGAGGTGCGCTGTGTGTGGACCTCAGGAAAACATGTATACAAGAGGTATGTGCTGATTCCACACACAGTGCACCTCAGGACAACATGTATACAAGTGGTACATGCTGATTGCACACACCGCGCACCTTAGGACAACATGTATACAAGGGGTACATGCTGATTGCACACACCGTGCACCTTAGGAAAACATGTATACAAGGGGTACGTGCTGATTCCACACACAGTGCACGTCAGGACAACATGTATACAAGGGGTACGTGCTGTTTGCATACACAGCGCACCTCAGGACAACATGTATACAAGGGGTACGTGCTGAGGTGCGCTGTGTGTGGACCTCAGGACAACATGTATACAAGGAGTACATGCTGATTCCACACACAGTGCATCTCAGGACAACATGTATACAAGGGGTACATGCTGATTGCACACACAGCGCACCTTAGGACAACATGTATACAAGGGGTACATGCTGATTGCACACACCGTGCACCTTAGGACAACATGTATTCAAGGGGTACATGCTGATTCCACACACAGTGCACCTCAGGACAACATGTATACAAGGGGAACATGCTGTTTGCACACACAGCACACCTCAGGACAACATGTATACAGGGGGTACATGCTGAGGTGCGCTGTGTGTGGACCTCAGGACAACATGTATACAAGGGGTACGTGCTGATTCCACACACAGTGCACCTCAGGACAACATGTATACAAGGGGTACATGCTGATTGCACACACAGTGCACCTCAGGACAACATGTATACAAGGGGTACATGCTGATTGCACACACAGTGCACCTCAGGACAACATGTATACAAGGGGTACGTGCTGATTGCACACACAGCGCACCTCAGGACAACATGTATACAAGGGGTACGTGCTGATTGCACACACAGTGCATCTCAGGACAACATGTATACAAGGAGTACGTGCTGGGGTGCGCTGTGTGTGGACCTCAGGACAGCATGTATACAAGGGGTACGTGCTGATTGCATACACAGCACACCTCAAGGCAACATGTATACAAGGGGTACATGCTGATTGCACACACAGCGCACCTCAGGACAACATGTATAAAAGGGGTACATGCTGATTGCACACACAGCGCACCTCAGGACAGCATGTATACAAAGGGTATGTGCTGATTGCACACACAGTGCACCTCAGGACAACATGTGTACAAGGGGTACGTGCTGAGGTGCGCTGTGTGTGGACATCAGGAAACCATGTATACAAGAGGTATGTGCTGATTCCACACACAGTGCACCTCAGGATAACATGTATACAAGTGGTACATGCTGATTGCACACACCGCGCACCTTAGGACAACATGTATACAAGGGGTACATGCTGATTGCACACACCGTGCACCTTAGGACAACATGTATACAAGGGTTACGTGCTGATTCCACACACAGTGCACGTCAGGACAACATGTATACAAGGGGAACATGCTGTTTGCACACACAGCGCACCTCAGGACAACATGTATACAAGGGGTACATGCTGAGGTGCGCTGTGTGTGAACCTCAGGACAACATGTATACAAGGGGTACGTGCTGATTCCACACACAGTGCACCTCAGGACAACATGTATACAAGGGGTACATGATGATTCCACACACAGTGCACCTCAGGGAAACATGTATATGAGGGGTATGGCTGATTGCACACACCGCGCACCTTAGGACAACATGTATACAAGGGGTACATGCTGATTCCACACACAGTGCACCTCAGGACAACATGTATACAAGGGGTACGTGCTGATTCCACACACAGTGCACCTCAGGTGGCAACAGAACTGGGGAACCAAGAGCTCTGCGACATCTATGTTAATTTCTGCACCACTGCGCCATTCTGTAAGAAGTTATGCAGGTATTTTTATGTTAATCATTTGGTATCAGGCATAAGAAAGTATACTGGTTGTTATTGCCACATGTTTATACTGTTAATGCCTTAGGATAGGTTCTTACTCACAGTATTTCACAAAAAATGACTTTGTTTTAAACAGTGTTGCATGGATACATTAAAGTTATTTACTTTATTATAGAAAAATATTTTTGTTAATGCATTTCAGCAGGTGAATTTTAAGAAACACAGTAACTTGTACTTCACTGTAGAGATGTCTTTCATGTAATAAGAGATCGTTGCCTAATGTTTTACTCTCTCTTATATCCAAATTAAGTTAATTTGAGTTATTTTCACTAATAGATTGATTGCGCTTGACAAAAAACAATAGCATGACATCAAAGCTTTTTCAACATTAACCGCATTTTTAGCATGTGCCATAATGTAAAAATGAGGTAGTGTAATAATGTAAAAACGCGATACTGTAATTCTCATTGATTGATGTCTGTAGTTTTTCCATCACTGTAAAAAAGAATGGTGTCCGTGAAGTATAGCAAGGACAGAAATGAATAAAATGAACACTATTTATGGATATCACAGCTGCGAAATGTAGCAGAAGTGTGTGCATCCATTTCCTAAAAGCAAAAGCTGAGCCAGCCTTGTAGTCTTTTGTTCGTACATAGCAATTCACCAGAGGGTAAACTGCATTAAGTAAAATATTCAAGAACTTGCTAAAGTGAAAACGGCAACCCTACAAGCAACGTTTAATTTGCTGCTTCATAGGAAAAATGTTTTAGGTGACTTGAAGTCATTAGTGATGTAAAGATTGAATGACGTCCATTTTCTGTTTTCAATTTAGTCTTTCTTTTTCCATTCATTTAAATAACTGTACATGTTTTCTTAAGGTGTCCATTGTCTAGCATCCATATTAGTTTCTTGATTCTCAAAGATTTATGCCTAACCAGGTGTCCTTTGAAGGTCCTTTCCTTAACCACGCCGATAGTTCTTTGACAGAACATTTACTGTGTAATATGGGTTTAATGATAATTTTAGCTGTGTGTGTGTTAAGAAAAATCTGTTTTAATGCTGCTAGTAATTAATATGCTTTATAGATCATCACAATTACTCTTTTATATGACTGAGTCTCAAACCTTCTCCCTAGAGAATCTGTCTTCTGTCTCTCCACAGTGTACGTCTTATTGATATTTTTCACGTGCCTTGTTTTGATGTTTACAGCATTATTTACCTAGCAGTGTTACTTGTGATTTGTGACACACAGTGTTGCTCATATCACAAAGACAGATTGTGTTGATAGAGCAGCTGCTACTTGCATCTTGTCTGGCTGATTCATGTGTACCAAGGTGCTGCGGAAAAAGAATGACACTGGACAGTGTCCATATGTAAGAGAGATGTCAGTTGCATTCTTCTTCGTGTGCGAAGTCTGAGGTAGCAAAAAACCTCCTTAAGCAAATGACTAAGAAAGTGCAAGTCTGAAGCAAGTAAATCCGTATTTTCTTTTTTTATGTTAAGAATTAATTTCCAGTCTGGCAAATAGTGTATAAAGCTGTTAGCAGATGTCATCCAGCGCTTGGCTCTCTGCCCAAATGACATGAATACGAAATTGTGAAAGTAAGGTTGTGATGACATGATTCATATGCCACAAGTGCTACATCAGGACGATTTTTGTTAGTGTGCTGCATTACTAGGAAATAAACATACATCCTTGCATTTGGATGTAGTCATTTGTCACAGAGCAGTGACTCATTTAAACCATAAACATATTTAAGCAACTTCTTTGTGCATAATTTTGGATTATAAATGGATGGGAGTTATCAGTGATGCCCCCCTCACAAGGTTTGACCTATTCTAGTAACGGCAGTACCTTATATGAGGCAGCCCTGTTTTTTATAAATATTTTAGTTATTTCCAACCTATTGATAACAGTTTCCTGGGACGGGAAATATCCATAACAGTCCATCTGAGGTGCAGAGAGTTAAAGCAGAGACTTGTGGGAAAACTGCAAAATGGTTGTAATCACAATGCCAGCGGTAACATATGGGGCAGCACATTTTAAAAGAATGTTTATTTGGCTTTTGGTAAGTTTGGCAAGCCCTAGATGTAAACTGTATAATTTTTAGACATGACCTCAGGAGTGCAGGTCAGTCAGTGATTGCAGAATGGTGGCAGAGTTGCATGCTGAAGTTATCACAATGTGGGGAATGGAACAGTAATGAAAGACAAAGGCTGTCCGGGTGGTGTTGTATAAGACTAGGAAAAATGGGTGAAGTGTAAGGGGCAGTTAATAAGCTCAATACTTACAGCACAACTTTCAAGCAACGGTTTGCACATTTTACATTAGATCTTAATAGTTGTCAAAGCTTTCAATGTGTAACTATTGATTATTTAGAAATGTGTGTGCTGGGGCTGTCTTTTGCTGATCATTTCTGCAGATTGTGAACAAAGTGTGAGTTGTTTCTTTAAAAATTAAAATATACATAACTGTCCCCTCTCCCCCGTGATGGAAGTGTTTCATTGACTTTTTATCATAGGGTACCTGTTGTATTATCCACTTAAAAACATTTTTTAGCATATTGACTCACAGGCATCTTTTTAACAGTGGGAATGTCATTTCTGGACTTGTATAGCAAGAATCTCGGTAAATGGGTTCGATGGGGAGTCTTCTGTTGAGAGTTTTTTTTTGTTATTACATTTTTAAGTATTCTTAGTACCAATGAAATATGAAATCCACTGTTGGGAAATCAGGCTATCATTTTTTTTTAATATAGCAAAGCAGTATGTGTGTTTACTTATTGGTTCACCAGTTGAGTGGACTGGTGCAAGAACCCTTTTCAGTAATGAACCAGGCCAATGTAGGTATATAGAAAATACATTTAACTCGCAATACAAGTACTATTGCTT
This sequence comes from Protopterus annectens, assembly GCF_019279795.1. Taxonomy (NCBI): domain Eukaryota; kingdom Metazoa; phylum Chordata; order Ceratodontiformes; family Protopteridae; genus Protopterus; species Protopterus annectens. Next base: position 376,046,025 of record NC_056744.1, read on the forward strand.
ACATGCACATTAGATTGCACAGGAACTGGTTAAATATATCTACCCTACATGGTAGGTCAGCTGAAAATGTACCATTATGATAATGATGTTAGTAACTTAACTCCTGATGAAGGGCTCAGTCCAGCCCAGAAGCTTGAAAAATTTGCGTAACCTGTGTTTATCCAATAAAAGGTATTATATCACATCTGTGCTCCAAAGTTTTTTGTGTTTTCTGTGAGTGAACCAACACTGCATTTCTTTTTTTGCCCTATAAGTGTAACAGTCATCTGTGATCCTCCTTCTCCATGGCTTAGACTACAAAGGCAGTGGTAAGATACAGAGTGAGTGAGTCTGCAAGCAAGCAACTTTAAAGTTGGTAATAAGTCAGTTCTGTTTTAGAAAGTGGGAAGCTACATATGCAGTTAGATAAAACAAAGAATCACCTTATAGATGTTAATTGGAGTTCTGGACTGAAACGCAGATCCTTGAATTTTAAGCATTGAGCCTCCAAGCTGCCAACCTTTATTTTTAGAAGTGACGATGTTCTAGAGCAAAGGGACTGAAGTGTTAAACAGAGGAAAATTCCTGGGATGTTATGTACATATTTTTAAAAATGTTGTTTCACTGTGTTTCATATTCATAAAGTAGCTTAGAGACCGAAGAAACATAAATCTGGTGGAATTCATGAATAATTGCATTAGGCTGCAGGGTAAGGAGGATGCTGGGTAACAAGACTTTGAAACTTTTCCAGTAGGTAGTAGATCAAAGTAGGTGGGCCATGAAGATCCTTATTCTAGTAATTTCTGAGTATTGTCTCCCCATAATCCATGCAGAATTTAACTAGGTGTATATTGTACCTGACAACACAGCATTCAGGGTTAAGACTGTGGGCGCTCTGGTTTTGATAACTGATTTGTCGCTTGTGTACATTACAACACTGACAATGGCATTTCGGTAGCCTGTGGGCTTGCATCCTTCTAAAAAGCAAGGCATCTGTGCATGACAGTCATTGCTGCTGCCTTCCATAATGCATATCCAATGTACGTTACCTGCTAAGACTTCCTGCAGAGCTATTTTATGCTGATTTCTTTCCATACATGCAGCAACACTGGTTTGTACTTCATCTGCAGAGAAAGAAAATTTATCATAACCTTATTTCTTCTGTGGGAGCACCAAGTAAAAGTGGTGTCTCAGTGGATACTAGTTTGCAGTATTTGTTTTTAGCTATATTTCCTTCAGGTGGTGTTAATTTTATTCTTTGCATTCCATTTAAGTCACTTAATTTTTTAGTACATTTTTTTTCTCTAGATAACCTTTTTAAATAATAATTTGTTAACCAGGTAATTCGTTTAGGCACACGCATGTCTTAAAGGTGTCCTGAAAGTACAGGCCTGGTTAGTTGAATTGTTCAGAGATGCACTGTTTGGAGGTGGAGGTAGAGACTGAGGAACAGAACCCGGCACTACAGAACAAAACTTATTAGCAGTTCACGGCCTTAGCCCACTGCTAAACTACTTGGGTCATTTTGCAGCACTGAATTTTTCTTTTTTTCTTCTTTCTTTTCATGCATACTTAAGGAATTATGTCAAGCCTTGGCAAACACAGATGTACTCTGGCATGAATGAGTTGAGGGTGACTGGCTATTATTAGGCACCTGGAGTGTTGCCAAACGGCATTCCAGGCTGACGTGCTTTGCCAAGTGTAGTGTTTCCTACATTATCAGCCAAACTCCCTACAGACCTTTTGCTGTCAAGCCATTTTTTATGATAAATAAAACAAATGCATCTTTCTTTATGTAGTGTTCGGCCACTGATACTTGTTCAGTTAGCTGTTTCTCATGCCTTTGACAAAGACCCGCCCCATCCCAAATGTGCACATTCAACATACATCCTTTTCTTTTTGATTCTCTGTGGTTGGAAATAATGTTCTTTACTCTCTCTAAGCCTGCGCTAGTGCCTTTTTGTTGAGATAGTATGTTCTTTCACAACAAAATTATATATATTTTTTTTTCTGTCGAATACATATTTTCATGAATTGCATCAGTATGTGTCTATAGAACTTTTGCAGATGTGTACTGCCAAGGAGAATTCAGTGCATGCTTGCTTGTTTATTTATCGAGTGAGAGAAAAGTGCTAGGCCTTGCCGTGGCCAGACATTGACCTATGCCACTTATCAGAAGCAGAAAAGTTGAGCACAAGTGACCTTTTTAATGCGGTCTTCCATTTTGTTTAAGGATGGACAATTTCTTGGGTCCCTTAGACTTCTGCCTGAATGTTGTTATCTATGGTGGTGGCCCACACTGTTTTCTGTTAAGCTGTAACCTCCAGTAATAACACCAGTGCTTACAAGTTAAACTTAAGACTCGTGTCTTTAGTTTTGCATGGAAAACAAGACTCCTGAAATTAAAACTTGTTTGTAATATAGTCTCAGGAGAAATAGTATTAATTTGTAACTTGCAGTAGTAATTAGGGAGTCAGAGAATTTTGAATTGTGGAATTCTGAAACCAGACTAGACTATAAAGGTCCTGTCACAGCAACTTACAAAAACCCCATTTGTTCCTCCCCTGGACAAGAGGCCCACCTCCTTCATTCCCCATAAGTCAAGAGGCCCTACTTACTATTTGTTCCCTGGTCTGGGCTAAAGTTCTAATCCCCATTCTTTTCCTAGGAATGTGAGGTTCAGGAATCAAGAATGAACCATCATACACAACGAGCACTTGTTACCTTTGGCCTAACCCTTCTCCATGGCAGTTGTGGTGCTGTCCTAGGGAACTGCGTATGTGCATCATACCCACATGCCTGTCTGCATGCCTTACATGCCATGTGGCATCACTTTGGTTCATAGTGCTATATGTTACTCCCCAACACTCTTCTGGGGGAGGACAGCAATGGAGTTACCCAAACTGCCTCTCTCCCCAAAGATGGAGCACTACTGTCTGCACCTGACTTTCCCCCTCTACTGCACTGCCCTTTGAACTTTCTGTGCAGCGAATTAAACACAGCTTACCTGGAGCACAGTCAGACCTTTATCAGTTTGTGTCATAGAGCCAGGCTACAGAAAATTAGTTTTTAATGGCCATTACCACTGGGCTGTGGGAGAGCAAACCTCACTTACTTCCTTTCCCCCACTCAACTTTATTCTACTTACTGATTAGTTAGTTTGAATTGGAAGTTAAAATAAAACTCTACTTATTTAAAGGTTTGTTCTTTGATGTCTGTTATTTGGCATTCCAGGACTCATTAATGTTTCCCACAGGCTATGAGCAACTGGTGGTAACAAACTCTGGTTTGCATCTTTCTCTGTCTCTTTGTCAGTAGCATACAGACTGTTGCAGATTCAAACTATTTAATCCATTCGCTGATATAAAACTACATCAGAAGACTGGTCATCCAATAAATGCAGTTAAATGTATTCAGGGTCTGTTTGCAGAGTATAGTCACAGTGCAGTGAAAGGACTTGCAATGAAATGCTGTGTTGTTGTTGTCATGGGAATTTTGCTTTTGTCTTTATCAGCAGCTCAGCTTATAGTGTGAGTGGGTGCAGAGGAGTACGTGCAAGCTAGTAGGTGTTCTTTCTTATGGCTGAAGTTTTTTTAGTAGCTGAAAGGAGGCATTTAATACGCAGTCACTCAGGAATGTAATAACTGGAGATGAATACCATGCATGTGAAAGGATGAATATGCATCAGCTGGTAGGCTTTAGTCACCCAAACGCCTTGTGTAGCAATCAACATGGTCCTACATCTGCCTTCCCATGTGCATCAAGGATCCATGCCAGGTCATCAAAAAGTGAGTTGTTCACCAGCAAAGTGAAGAGCTTATTTTACAAACGTTATTCTTTCTCTGTCAGGGGTAAACCTCCACACCCTTATAATGGGGGCATGCCTCTCAACCCCTTAGAGCAAGAAATCTGGACAAAGCAAAAAATAATGGGGCAAACACCCAAAAATGGGGACGCTTTTTAAATATTACTGTTAGAAACTTAGAAAGTTAATAGAATAATACGTATTGCATCAGCATGAATTTTATGAAGGGTATGAAGTCTGAAACTCAAATGTCTGTCATTATTTTATGACTTCAGTCCTCAATGATTTACCAGTGATTTGCCAGAAAACCACAATTTTATGAGAAACGAATCAAAAATATGAGGAAAAAATCTAGACATTATGTGAAAATCTGTACAGTTGAGAGGTGTGAATGGAAATTGTGTCCTTGGCACTATTGCATTTAATACAATCAGTTATGAGACTGCCATTGGCGCTATTACATTTAATACAATCGGTAATGAGGCTGCCCCTGGCACTACCGCATTTAAAACAATCTGTTATGAGGTTGCCCTTGGCACTGTTACATTTAATACAATCAGTTATGAGGAGGCTGCCCTTGGCACTGTAACATTTAATACAATCAGTTATGAGGAGGCTGCCCTTGGTACTGTAACATTTAATACAATTGGTTATGAGGCTGCCCTTAGCACTGTTACATTTAATACAATCGGTTATGAGGCTGCCCTTGGCACTGTTACATTTAATACAATCGGTTATGAGGCTGCCCTTGGCACTGTTACATTTAATACAATCTGTTATGAGGCTGTCCTTGGCACTGTTGCATTTAATACAGTCGGTTATGAGGCTGCCCTTGGCACTATTACATTTAATACAATCAGTTATGAGGCTGCCCTTGGCACTGTTACATTTAATACAATCAGTTTGAGGCTACCCTTGGCACTGGTACTTTTACTATAATTGGTTATGAGGCTGCCCTTGGCACTGTTACTTTTAATGCAATCAGTTATGAAGCTGACCTTGGCACTATTGCATTTAATACAACCGGTTATGAGCCTGCCCTTGGCACTGTTACCTTTAATACAATCGGTTAAGAGGCTGCCCTTGGCACTATTGCATTTAATACAATCAGTTATGAAGCTGCCCTTGGCACTATTGCATTTAATACAATCGGTTATGAAGCTGCCCTTGGCACTGTTACCTTTAATACAATCGGTTATGAGACTGCCCTTGGCACTGTTACATTTAATACAATCGGTTATGAGGCTGCCCTTGGCACTGTTACATTTAATACAATCAGTTATGAGGCTGCCCTGGGTACTGTTACATTTAATGCAATCTGTTATGAGGCTGCCCTTGGCACTGTTGCATTTAATAAAATCGGTTATAAGGCTGCCCTTAGCACTGTTACATTTAGTACAATCTGATGTTCATCATGTTATACTGCTGCAGTCATTACACTTGGGTTATCCTGCTGTCAGGCTGTCCCGCAGTCGGCCAGAGTTCCAAAGTCGGTTGCTGTCGCTTCTTCCCTGACGTTAGCGCACCAGGGGTATATAAGATGCATCCGACGCCATTTTCTTCAGTCTTTCTTGCCGCGCGGTGCCCGAAGCAGAAGCAGTTCGCAAGTGCCAGTCGGCCGACTCCTGAGATTTTCGAAGTCGAATTTCAGATCTGAAGTCTTCAATTAAAGCTAAGTACCCCATTGGGGAAACTTTTTTCTTGCCTCAGACCGATGTCAGAAAAAGTTAATAATTGTATTTCTTGTGGGAAGCAAATACCTCATAAGGACTTCCACTCTTACTGTATTCCATGCCTAGGCCCTGATTACGATGTCACTAGTTGTCAGTTTTGTGCTAGATTTAACAAACGCACTATAAAAAGATGTTTTCTGATTTTGCTTTGCACTACTTTGGCCTAAGGTTCAGTTATGTTATGCCGTCGGATCAACCGACGACCGCAATTCCGAAAAAATGCAAAGACAAGGATAAAGACAGGCATCCGAGGTCCAAAACCGACTACGAAATCTCTTCTAGGCCAGTCGCCGGTTCGCTGGTTCTCAGTGAGGCGCATTTGCAGCCCCTGACACCCGCTACCTCAAAGCCACAGGCTGCCTCCGACTCCCATGTGGAGACAACTAGACCTCTGGAAACTCAAGGTATTGGGCCTATGGAAACTAATCCCTCAGATGGGTCCGGAGCCGCTGAGCAGGCATCTGCTTCTGAGGGTGTTTTCAGACCTTCACAACTTACCATTAAAGCAACAGCCAAGACAAAAGTACCATTAAAGACAAAGAAGCAAGTACAGCATTCTCCTGGACAGTCCTCCATGCCTAAGAAACAGATGCTTAAAATGGCCGAAGACCTCATTACTCTAATCAGGGGTTCCCATCCCCCTCCTGAGAAAAGGCCTAGGCAGGATACAGACTATGATTCCTCTGATCAGGTTTCCATTTCCTCTGATTCCTCTTCAGATCAGGGATACTCTCTGATCTGAAGAGAGTATCCCTGATCTGAAGAGGAATCAGATCAGGGATACTCTCTACCCCCCCCCCCCTATGAGGACTCTGATGCTGAAGAGTCTATCCCTTCAGCCTCTCCTCCAGAAGATTATTCTTTTGGGGAAACTTTACATACCATGAGGGAGCATTTCCATTGGGAAAGTCAGGATTATTCAGAATCCAAGAAAAGGCTCAGGGATTTCCTTTTATTGCCTCAGAACAGGCCCCTGGCTATTCTGCCTGTGCTTGATATTGTGGATGGTGTGTTCTCTGAATCCAGCTATCTCCTGATTCTTTGCCTCCTGCGCCAGCCAAGCCAGATAGGTATTACAGAGTCCCTGACTCTCACAAATTTCTTTATAAAAACCCTTCTGCTGATCCAGAAACTATTTCCCAGGGTCCAAAAGGGGTTAAGGCTTCCATTGCAAAAAATCCAGTACCCTCTGACAGAGATTCCAGAGCTTTGGATAGATGGGGGAAGAAAGTTTACACCTCTGCAACTTTAGCAGTAAGGGCTTTAAATTGCCAGTTTCACATGCTTAAGTATCAACAATATTTAATGGCTCGGTTAAAACAGAAAATGCTTGCAAGCTCAGAAGCTCCTGACTGTAAAGAAATGCAGGATTTATTGCATGCAGTTGAACGGGTAGGAAAACATACTCTGCAATGTCATTTTGATTGTTTAGAGGCCACTTGTAGAGCCGCAGCTACAGGTTCTGTGATACGAAGACATGCTTGGTTAAAAGAACAGAGTTTACCTGATCATGTTAAGGCAAAATTATTGGATGCTCCTTTACAGCATGATACTTTGTTTGGTGTTAAGGCAGAAGAGGTGTTAAAGAAAATGGGGGATAAAGCTAAATCTATGCAAACAGTCAAGGATTTCTTACAGGTACAGCCACCTCGATTTAGCAGAAATTGGCCAACTAAGAATTGGTCCTTTCCAGTGTCAGACAGGCCACAGAGGGGCAGATACAGATGCCCAAGTGGCAGATCTCAACCCCAAGGCTCTAACAGACAACGGCAGTGGGGCACCTCAACCCCAAAAGGAGGTGAGGACAAGTCTCAACCTTACAGGAAACAGTTCCAATGACTTCCCCCTTCGTACACCAAGCACTTCCCTTTTGGCAGCCCCCTTGGGGGAAAAATAGCACTTTTTTCTCAAAACTGGCAAACAATCACCCAAGACAAATGGATTCTGAATATTGTGTCTCAAGGTTACAGGTTCCACTTTCATACTTTACCAAGGCTAAAAGGAATGCCAGACCTGCCACAGAATCAATGGGCAGAGGCACGAAAATAAATTTCATTCCTCATGGACATGAGAGCTATTCAAAAAATACCACAACAGGAACAAGGACAAGGATTTTACTCAAGACTCTTCCTGGTCCCCAGAAAGGACAAGGCCTGGAGGCCCATACTAGACCTTTCAATTCTAAATACTTACCTGGATGTTCCGAAATTTAAAATGTTGACATTACAGCAGCTTCTACCCATGCTAGGCAAGAAGGCTTGGCTTGTTACTCTGGACCTCAAAGAGGCATACCTGCATGTCCCTATCAGACAAAATTGCAGAAGATACCTCAGATTCAAAGCTGGTATCAATGCACTACCAATTCTCTGCACTGCCCTTTGGCTTATCTACTGTGCCCAGGGTCTTTACAAAGTGCCTGGCACCAGTAATTGCATTTTGCAGACAAAAAGGAATTCAAATATATCCATACCTGGACGACTGCCTCATTCAAGCAGAGACAAAGGACATTCTTCTACAGCATCTGGCATTTGTAAAAAGGTTGCTAATTTGTCTAGGGTACACAGTAAATGAAAAGAAGTCAAAACTAGTGCCCTCACAACAGAATATATTCCTGGGTGCCAGCTTAAATACAACGGCCCAGATGGCTTATCTCATGCCAGACAAACAAATTCAATTAACTCAATATTTTCAATTACTGGCAAAAAAGTCCCATCTCCCTACAAGAAAAATTATGCAGGCCCTGAGATTCATGGCATCCTGCATACTACTAATACCATATGCCAGACTGCATATGAGGAAACTACAATGGTACCTAAAAAGCATTTGTACTCAACACTCTCACAGTTTAGAAGCAGTAATACCAATGATTCCCTGCCTACAACAGGAGTTTCAGTGGTGGGCACAGGCATGTCACCTAAACACGGGTCAGCCTTTTACCCTACCCACAGCCAGGCAGACTCCAACAACGGATGCTTCGGATTACGCCTGGGAAGCACACATGGCAGGAAAATGCATTCAGGGCAAGTGGACCACAGACCAGATGCATCTTCACATCAATCAAAAAGAGATGTTGGCTGTTCAAAATGCCCTAACAGCTTTCATGGACCTTCTACATCCAGGACAATTATTATTAAAGACAGACAACACCACAGTAATGTGGTACATAAACAAGCAAGGGGGCACTCATTCTTATCCCATATGCAGGCAAGCCATGACCTTGTGGAACACAGCTATAATGTATCAAGTTCATCTGCAAGTACAATTCCTGCCAGGAAAGAAAAATACTCTGGCAGACGATCTAAGCAGAAATATCATGGACCCTCACGAATGGAAATTGAATCCACAAGTCTTCAGCATGGTAACGCAAAAATGGGGATGCCCAGACATAGATCTTTTTGCCTCCCCACTGAATTGCCAACTACAAAAATTCTGCACAAGGACTCATCACACACAAGCATGGAAAGTGGATGCTCTCTCGTTCAGCTGGAAAAGCCTAAAAGTTTATGCCTTCCCACCACTGCCTCTCCTTTCAAAGGTACTCCTAAAACCAGACAAGAAAAACCACAGATGATCCTGATTGCTCCAGACTGGCCATGCCAGCACTGGTACCCAATCTTAAAGAGCTTAGCTCAAGGCCCACCATGGATTTTGCCTCAAATTCCACACCTTATGATTAAACAAAACAATCAGATCCTGCATGGTCAGCTCAAAACCCTAAACCTGGCTGCATGGCAGATTCATTAGTCAAACAGGCAACATCTGTCTCTAAAGATGTTATGGATATCATTTTGGAGGCCAGGAGGCCTATCACCAGAAAAGCTTACTCAGAAAAATGGAAGAGATTCTGCGCCTGGAACCAGGCTCAAGGCCTTGACCCACTTGTCCCAAACATTCCTCAGATTTTGCAATACTTAACTGAGATGCTGGACAAAGGCCTATCCTTCTCATCAATTAAGATCCACGTCTCTGCCATTTCAGCACATTACAACACGGATCCTCCTTTATTCTCTCATCCCTTGCTAAAGCAGTACCTCAGAGGGGCTAAAAACATAAGGCCAACCCACAGAGCACCAACACCAACTTGGGACCTCAATTTCGTTTTGGAAAAACTGACCCTGACACCTTTTGAGCCAGCCAATACAGCTGATCTAAAATTTCTATCATGGAAAACAGCTCTGCTCCTGGCAGTAACTTCAGCACAAAGAGTCTCAGAGCTACAGGCATTAATGGCAGTAGAACCTTTTATAATTTTTCATCAGGACAGGGTTTCTTTAAGGACAAACACTACCTTTATGCCAAAGGTGGTATCTAGTGGGGCTCTTAACCAAACCATCCATTTGCCAACTTTTTATCCAAATCCCCAGAATAAAGGGGAGAAACTTCTGCACTCTTTGGACATACACAGGCAGCTATGCTTCTACTTGGAAAAAACAAAAGCTTTCAGGAAAACTGAGCAACTGTTTGTAGCATATGCTGCAGGATCACAGGGCAAGGCTATCTCAAAGCAGACTATATCCAAATGGATAGGACACTGTATTTGTTACTGCTACACACAGCATGGAAAAGCAGTCCCTAATAACATTAGGCCACATTCCACCAGGGCAACAGCCACTTCAACAGCCTTTCTCAGAGGAGTACCTACCAAGGAAATTTTGGAGGCTGCAACTTGGAGTTCAGTGCACACCTTTACCAAGCATTACCACTTGCCTCTTTACTCTAAATCCAGAGCAGGATTTGCCACTGCAGTTCTGCAGGGACTCCTAGCCAGTCCTAACTCTTTATAGACCAGCCACCCAACCTTAGCTTTGGGATTCTACCCAAGTGTACTGACTGCATTAGTGTAACACGATGAACATAGTACAGTTTTGTACCTACCATAAATGTAGATGTTTGAGTGTTCACACTGCTGCAGTCCAGGTTACCCACCCTACATCCCCACTGAACTAGCTGGACTTATCTATACCTTTCTGTCCTATACAACCTTTGTGGTGTATTTGCTTGTATCTGAAGGTATTGTTTTTATTTTATATGTATATTTTTTATTAGCAATATGTATTGCCTACCTACTTGGGGGCACCTGACATCTGGAGCAAGAAAGACTGAAGAAAATGGTGTCAGATGCATCTTATATACCCCTGGCACGCTGACGTCAAGGAAGAAGCGACAGCAACCGACGCCGGACCAAGACTTTGGAACTCTGGCCGACTGCGGGACCGCCTGACGGCAGGATAACCCAAGTGTGATGACTGCAGCAGTGTGAACACTCAACATCTACATTTATGGTAGGAGCAAAACTGTACTTTGAGGCTGCCCTTGGCTCTATTACATTTAATACAAATGGTTATGAGGCTGCCCTTGGCACTGTTTCATTTAATGCAGTCAGTTGTGAGGCTGTCCTTGGCACTGTTACATTTAATACGATGAGTTATGAGGTTACCGCTGGCACTACTGCATTTAATACAATTGGTTATGAGGCTGCCCTTGGCACTGTTACATTTACTACAATCACTTATGAAGCTGCCCATAGCACTGTTACATTTAACACAATCAGTTATGAGGCTGCCCTTGGCACTATTACATTTAATACAATCAGTTATGAGGCGGCCCTTGTTACTGTTACATTTAAAACAATGTATATGAGGCTGCCCTTGGCATGGTTACATTTAATACAATCAGTTATGAGGCTGCCTTTGGCACTGTTACATTTAATACAATCAGTTATGAGGCTGCCCTTGGCATGTTACATTTAGTACAATCAATTATGAGGCTGCCATTGGCACTGTTACATTTAATACAATCAGTTGTGAGGTTGTCCTTAGCACTGTTACATTTACTACAATCACTTATGAAGCTGCCCATAACACTGTTACATTTAACACAATCGGTTATGAGGCTGCCCTTGGCACTATTACATTTAATACAATCAGTTATGAGGCTGCCCCTGACACTATTGCATTTAATACAATCGGTTCTGAGGCTGCCCTTGGCACTGTTACATTTAATACAATCAGTTATTAGGCTGCCCATGGCACTATTACATTTAATACAATCGGATATTCATCGTGTTTCACTGTTGCAGTCATTACACTTGGGTTAACCTGCTGGCAGGCGACCTGCAGTCAGCTCGAGTTCCAAAGTCTTGGTCCGGCATCAGTTGCCGTCGCCTTTTCCCTGACGTCAGTGCGCCAGGGGTATAAAAGTAGCAACCAACACCATTTTCCCCAGTCTTTCTTGCCGCGCATTGCCCGAAGCAAAAGCAGTTCGCAAGTGCCGGTCGACCAACTCTGTTGTTAGGCTGCCCTTGGCACTGTTAAATGTAATACAATCGGTTATGAGGCTGCCCATGGCACTGTTACATTTAATACAATCAGTTATGAGGCTGCCCTTGGCAATATTGCATTTAATACAATCAGTTATGAGACTGCCATTGGCACTGTTACATGTAATACAATCGTTTATGAGACTGTCCTTGGCACTGTTAATATTTAATACAATCAGTTATGAGGCTGCCCTTGGCACTGTTAAATGTAATACAATCTGGTATGAGACTGCCCTTGGCACTATTACATTTAATGCAATCAGTTATGAGGCGGCCCTTGGCACTGTTGCATTTAATACAATCAGTTATGAGGTTGCCCTTGGCACTGTTACACTTACTACAGTCAGTTATGAAGCTGCCCTTAGCACTGTTACATTTAACAAAATCAGTTATGAGGCTGCCCTTGGCACTATTACATTTAATACAATTGTTTATGAGGCTGCCCTAGGCACTGTTACATTTAATACAATTTGTTATGAGGCTGCTCTTGGCACTATTACATTTAATACAATCAGTTATGAGGCTGCCTTTGGCACTGTTACATTTAATGCAATCAGATATGAGGCTGCCCTTGGCACTGTTAAATTTAATACATTCAGTTATGAGGCTGCCGTTGGCACTGTTACATTTAATGCAATCGGTTATGAGGCTGCCTTTGGCACTGTTACATTTAATGCAATCTGTTATGAGGCTGCCCTTGGCACTATTACATTTAATATAATCGGTTATGAGGCTGCCCTTGGCACTGTTACATTTAATACAATCTGTTATGAGGCTGCCCTTGGCACTATTACATTTAATATAATCTGTTATGAGGCTGCCCTTGGCACTATTACATTTAATATAATCGGTTATGAGGCTGCCCTTGGCACTGTTACATTTAATACAATCTGTTATGAGGCTGCCCTTGGCACTATTACATTTAATATAATCGGTTATGAGGCTGCCCTTGGCACTGTTACATTTAATACAATTGGTTATGAGGCTGCCCTTGGATCTATTACATTTAATACAATCGGTTATTAGGCTGCCCTTGGCACTATTACATTTAATACAATTGGTTATGAGTCTGCTCTTGGCACTATTACATTTAATACAATCGGTTATGAGGCTGCTCTTGGCACTGTTACATTTATTACAATGGGTTATGAGGCTGCCCTTGGCACTGTTACATTTAATACAATTGGTTATGAGGCTGCCCTTGGCACTTTTACATTTAATACAGTTGGCTATGAGGCTGCCCTTGGCACTGTTACATTTAATACAATCAGTTATGAGGCTGCCCTTGGCACTGTTACATTTAATACAATCGGTTATGAGGCTGCCCTTGGCACTGTTACATTTAATACAGTTAGTTATGAGGCTGCCCTTGGATCTATTACATTTAATACAATTGGTTATGAGTCTGCTCTTGGCACTATTACATTTGATACAATTGGTTATGACGCTGCTCTAGGCACTGTTACATTTATTACAATGGGTTATGAGGCTGCCCTTGGTACTTTTACATTTATACAGTTGGCTATGAGGCTGCCCTTGGCACTATTACATTTAATACAATCAGTTATGCAGCTGCCCTTGGCACTGTTGCATTTAATACAATCAGTTATGAGGCTGTCCTTGGCACTGTTACATTTAATACAATCGGTTATGGAGCTGCCCTTGGTACTGTTACATTTAATACACTCAGTTATGAGGCTGCCCTTGGCACTGTTACATTTAATATAATTGGTTATGAGGCTGCCCTTGGCACTGTTACATTTAATACAATCGGTTATGAGGCTGCCCTTGGCACTATTACATTTAATACAATTGGTTATGAGGCTGCCCATGGCACTGTTACATTTAATACAATTGGTTATGAGACTGCCCTAGCTACTGTTACCTTTAGTACAATCGGTTATGAGGCTGCCCTTGGCACTATTACATTTAATATAATCAGTTATGAGGCTGCCCTTGGCACTGTTACATTTAATACAATCAGTTATGAGGCTGCACTTGGCACTGTTACATTTAATGCAGTCAGTTATGAGGCTGCCCTTGGCACTGCTACATTTAATACAATTGGTTATGAGGCTGCCCTTGGCACTGTTACATTTAATACAATCGGTTATGAGGCTGCCCTTGGATCTATTACATTTAATATAATCGGTTATTAGGCTGCCCTTGGCACTTTTACATTTAATACAATTGGCTATGAGGCTGCCCTTGGCACTATTACATTTAATACAATCAGTTATGAGGCTGCCCTTGGCACTGTTACATTTAATATAATCGGTTATGAGGCTGCCCTTGGCACTGCTACATTTAATACAATCTGTTATGAGGCTGCCCTTGGTACTGTTACATTTAATACACTCGGTTATGAGGCTGCCCTTGGCACTGTTACATTTAATATAATCGGTTATGAGGCTGCCCTTGGCACTGTTACATTTAATACAATTGGTTATGAGGCTGCCCTTGGCACTATTACATTTAATACAATCGGTTATGAGGCTGCGGATGGCACTGTTACATTTAATACAATTGGTTATGAGACTGCCCTAACTACTGTTAACTGTAGGACAATCGGATATGAGGCTGCCCTTGGCACTGTTACCTTTAATACAATCAGTTATGAGGCTGCCTTTGGCACTATTACATTTAATACAATCAGATGTCCTTCATGGATGCATCTGCAGTCATAACAACTGGGTTGTCCTGTCGTCAGGCAGCCCTGCAGTCGGCCGGATTCCAAAGTCCGGGTCCGGCTTCGGCTGATGTCGCACTTCACCCGACGTCATCTCTGCTGGTCTCTGGGTATAAAGGCATCAGCCGACGCCATTTTCTTCAGTCTTTCTTGCCGTGGCGCCAAGCAGAAGCTGTTCGCAAGTGCCGGTCGGTCGGATCCAGAGATTTCTACTACTTCGAAGACTTCTAAAAGCTAAGTACCCCGTTGGGGACTCTTTCTTGCCTCAGCCGATGTCAGAAAAAGTCAATAACTGTTTAACTTGTGGGAAACAAATACCTCATAAAGATTTCCACTCTTACTGTTTGCCTTGTTTAGGCCCAGACCACGACGTAGCAGCCTGTTCGGCCTGTGCTTCCTTCAACCGACGAACGCTTAGGCGTCGGTCGGAGTTTGCTGAACAGTTTTTCGGTTCAGAATTTGTGTACATTATGCCGTCGGATCCTAAGACTACCCAAATTGTTAAGAAACGCAAAGAAAAAGACCGACACTCGCGGTCCACGGTTTCGGCCGAAACCATGGTGAAGCAAACCGCAAGTGTCTCGGTTTCGGCCGAAACCGAGAAAACTGATCAAAGCACAGCTGAATCTTTGACTACTTCTGAGGTTCCTGCTACCTTACTTGAATCGGCCTCTGAAATTTTACCTACTACAGTGGCTTTTAGTGAATTATCAGACACCATCCCTTTGGATGTCTCTACCCCAGCACGTGGTGCTGCTAGGCCTCCTGCAGCCATGTCCATTAAGGCCTTTGCCAGGGCTAAAGCAGCCAAGTCTACTAAATCAGTGCCTGTTAAACCCCCCTCAACCAGGCCTACTTCTAGTTCACAAATGCTTACTCTGGCAGAAGATTTAATATCCTTAATCAGGGGATCTCAATCTCACCCAGACAGGGCCTCTCAACCCCCAGAGAAGAGACCTAGGGAAGAGCCCCCCAAGCCTGTGTCCTCTGATGATTCTGCGGATGACTCAGATATTACTGACCAGCCAGAGGCTCCTTTCTCCAATTATGAAGACTCAGATGCTGAAGAATCCATTCCAGCTGCTTCTCCACCAGAGGAATTCTCCTTTGGGGAAACCTTACATGCCATGCGAGAACAATTCCAATGGCAGCAACAGGATTTCTCAGATTCCAGAAAAAGACTTAGGACTTTTCTGCACCTTCCACAACACAGGCCCTTAGCTATACCTCCTGTCCTCTCTGTTGTGGACGATGCTTTTAATGATGTCTGCTCTGCACCAGATTCCTTACCTCCAGCCCCTGCCAAACCAGACAGATTTTACAGGGTACCAGACACGCATCATCACCTTTACAAGGCCCCACTTGCAGACCCCGAAACTATATCCCAGGGGCCTAAGGCAGTAGCCTCGACCACAGCAAAAAACCCTATTCCTTCTGAAAGGGAAGCCAGGTCTTTAGACAGATGGGGCAAAAAAGTTTATACCTCAGCTACTCTCTCAGCTAGAGCTTTAAACTGTCAGTTTCACATGATACAATACCAAGAGTTTATGCTTGATCAGTTAACTAAAAAACTATCCTCTGATGACTCTATAGATAAGAAATATGTATTAGAAATGGTAAATAACATACAACAGGTTAGTAACCATTCCTTAAAATGTGGCTATGATGCACTGGAGGTTTCATTTAGGTCAGCCATGACTGGCACAGTGATAAGAAGACATGCATGGCTGAAGGAACAAGTCTTACCGGATCATGTTAAAGCTAAGTTATTAGATGCTCCTATGGATAAGACCAGTTTGTTTGGTACACCTGCCCAGCAGGTAATGAAGAAAATGGAAGAAAAGGCAAAATCTGTTCAAACGGTTAAAGATTTCTTGCAGGTTCAGCCCCCAAGGTTTAGCAGGAACTGGCCTGCCAAAAATTGGTCCTTTCCTGACTCCACAAGATCCCAAAGGGGCAGGAATAGACGTTCCAGAGGCAGAAACCAATCCAGAGGAGGTGCCTACAGAGGACGACAGTGGCAAGGTAATAACAGAGGCACAGACTCAACCACTACCACTACAACAGCACAATCACAGTGACTTAACTCTACATCCGCCTACCAGGGAACAAATAGCAGCTCCATTAGGCAGAAAATTAACCTTATTTTCGAAAAACTGGCACTACATCACAAAAGACAAGTGGATTTTGCAAACCATAGACCAAGGTTACCGGTTCCACTTTCACACATTACCAGTCAAAAGAGGAATGCCAAACCTGCCTCAAAATCAAAAAACAGAAGCTCTACAACAGATAATGCAATTAGCAAAGATGAGAGCTGTGGAAAGAGTGCCAATAACAGAACAAAGCAAAGGATTTTACTCCAGACTCTTCCTAGTTCCAAGAAAGGAAAAAAGTTGGAGACCTATTCTCGACCTGTCCACCTTAAATACATACATCATTGTTCCAAAATTCAAAATGCTGACCCTACAGCAACTTCTTCCCATGCTGGGCAAGGAGTGTTGGCTGGTAACTCTAGATCTCAAGGAGGCATACCTGCACGTCCCCATTCGACCAATTTGCAGAAGATACCTCAGATTTCTTGCAGGATCAGAGCATTATCAATTCTCAGCATTGCCCTTTGGCTTATCTACTGCGCCCAGAGTATTCACAAAATGCCTGGCATCAGTAATCCACTGCAGACTGCAGGGAATCCAAATTTATCCATACCTGGACGACTGCCTGCTACAAGGGGACAACAAAAGCAAGCTGACAACAGATTTACAAAGGGTCATTTACTTGCTACAAGCACTGGGATACACAGTCAATTTACAAAAGTCAAGGCTGATACCATCCCAAACAAGGACATTCCTAGGCGTGGAATTGGACACTGTAAAACAAATGGCATTCCTAACCGCAGAAAAACAAAAAGAACTCCCTCTTTACTTCTTGGCTCTAACAAAACAGAACAAGTTAACAGCAAGAAAAGTCCTGCAGGCCTTGGGCTACATGGCATCATGCATAATCTTGGTTCCACATGCCAGAACTACATATGAGAAAACTACAGTGGTACCTAAGGAATTTATGGTCCCAACACAGGCACAGCCTAGAAGCAGAAATTCCACTAATCCCATGCCTAAAACAGGAGTGCCTATGGTGGGCACAAGCATGCCAGTCAAACCCAGGCCTACCCTTTCACAGCTATCAAGCAAGCCAGACCATCACAACAGACGCCTCAGACCTAGGATGGGGGGCTCACATGCTGGACAAATGCGCAAGGATTGTGGACGCAGGATCAACTCCACCTGCACATCAACCTAAAAGAAATGCTGGCAGTAAAACTGGCAATCCAAAATTTCAGACCATTTCTCAAAGAGGGCCTTTTGATGATAAGGACAGACAACACCACAGTCATGTGGTACATCAACAAGCAGGAGGCACTCATTCATACCCCTATGCAGAATGACTTTGGAGCTTTGGAACCTAGCACTCAGCTACAACATCCAGTTACAGGCAATATTTGTACCGGGAAAGGACAATACTCTAGCAGACATATTGAGCAGAACCACATCGGATGCCCACGAATGGATGCTACACCCGGACATCTTCAATACCATCTCAAAGAAATGGGGAAGACCACAGATAGATCTATTCGCTTCCCCTCTCAATCACCAACTCAAAAAATTCTGCACAAGGACATTCCACCCACTTGCATGGAAAGTGGATTCGCTCTCCTTCAGCTGGAAAGGTCTAACAGCATATGCATTTCCACCTCTTCCCTTGATACACAAGGTATTACTAAAAATCAAGGAGGAACATCCAAGGATAACCCTGATAGCTCCAAACTGGCCAAGACAACACTGGTACCCACTGCTGAGGAGCATGTCTCGGGACAACGTGGCCAATACCCCTGATGCCTTTGATGTTAACTCAGAACAACTACAGCATCATGCATCCAAACCTAAAAACGTTGCAACTGACTGCATGGAACATCACATAGCAGCAACTAACCCAGAACTTTCCCAAAGGGTTAAAGACATTATCCTTGAAGCCCGCAGACCTTCAACAAGAAGGAACTATGCAGGAAAATGGAAAAGGTTTGTCATTTGGAGCACTGAAAGAGGAAAAGATGTGTCAATTATAGATATGGCTAACATTCTGGAGTATCTGGCAGAGCTTCTACATACAGGCCTGTCCTATTCCTCCATCAAGATACATGCATCAGCTATTTCAGCAGAATACAGCTTTGATCCACCTGTCTTTTCACACCCTTTACTCAGGCAGTTCCTCAGAGGAATCAAGAATGTAAAACCTCCTAGGAAACCACCATTGCCAGCTTGGGATTTGAACTTTGTGCTAGAAAAGTTGACACTCGCACCTTTTGAACCAGCAGCTACAGTGGACCTACAGCATCTATCATGGAAAACTGCTTTCCTACTGGCAATAACCTCAGTAAGGAGGGTTTCTGAACTTCAGGCCCTAATGGCAGTACAACCCTTCCTAATCTTCCACCAAGATAGTGTCCATGAGGACTAATCCTACATTTATGCCTAAGGTGGTATCCAGAGTGTCTTTAAACCAGGCAATCCACCTACCTACCTTCTTTCCCAACCCACAAAACAGAGGGGAAAGAATGCTGCATTCCTTGGATGTACATAGACAGTTACGCTACTACCTGGACAGAACAAAAAGTAGCAGAAAAACTGACCAGCTTTTTGTAGCCTATGCAACAGGAAGGGAAGGAAAAGCAATTTCCAAACAGACAATCTCCAAATGGATAGGAAATTGCATACGGTTCTGTTACTCCTTCCATGGAAAACCAATTCCACAGAACACAAGGCCTCATTCTACAAGGGCAACAGCCACTACCACAGCCTTCCTACGAGGTGTGGCAACCAAGGACATTATTGAGGCAGCTACTTGGACCTCCGTGCATAGATTTGCCAAGCATTATAACTTACCAATGTACTCCAGATCCCGAGCAGGGTTTGCCACTGCTGTGCTGCAAGGGATCCTAATCACACCATAATCAAAATTTTTCCTCCTCCCTTAGTTGGCTATGGTATTCTACCCAGTTGTTATGACTGCAGATGCATCCATGAAGGACATAGTACAGTTTTGTACCTACCATAAATGTAGATGTCCGAACTGGATAGCATCTGCAGTCAGGATTACCCTCCCTCCTGCCCCTCTGTGGAACTCCTAGGGTATTTACCCTCCTAATAGCTAGCTAGTGGGGGGAGTCTTTTATGGTGTATTTGTTTGTATATATGTACATACATGCTTATTTTCTGAGTTTGCCTTCTATCCTTTTGGAAACATTGGCATTTATCCAAAAATTAGCCTTCCAGGAAGGGCATCTGGCATCTGGGGCAAGAAACACTGAAGAAAATGGCGTCGGCTGATGCCTTTATACCCAGAGACCAGCAGAGATGACGTCGGGTGAAGTGCGACATCAGCCGAAGCCGGACCCGGACTTTGGAATCCGGCCGACTGCAGGGCTGCCTGACGACAGGACAACCCAGTTGTTATGACTGCAGATGCTATCCAGTTCGGACATCTACATTTATGGTAGGTACAAAACTGTACTTTATGAGGCTGCCCTTGGCACTGTTACATTTAATACAATCAGTTATGAGGCTGCCCTTGGCAATATTGCATTTAATACAATCGGTTATGAGACTGCCCTTGGCACTGTTACATGTAATACAATCGGTTATGAGACTGCCCTTGACACTATTACATTTAATGCAATCAGTTATGAGGTGGCCCTTGGCACTGTTGCATTTAATACAATCAGTTATGAGGTTGCCCTTGGCACTGTTACATTTACTACAATCAGTTATGAAGCTGCCCTTAGCACTGTTACATTTAACACAATCAGTTATGAGGCTGCCCTTGGCACTATTACATTTAATACAATCAGTTATGAGGCTGCCCTTGGCACTATTACATTTAATACAATCAGTTATGAGGCTGCTCTTGGCACTGTTACATTTAATACAATTGGTTATGAGGCTGCCCTTGGCACTATCACATTTAATACAATGCATTATGAGGCTGCACGTGGCACTGTTACATTTAATACAATCAGTTATGAGGCTGCCCTTGGCACTGTTACATTTTAATACAATCGGTTATGAGGCTGCCCTTGGCACTGTTACATTTAATATAATCGGTTATGAGGCTGCCCTTGGCACTGTTACATTTAATACAATCGGTTATGAGGCTGCCCTTGGCACTGTTACCTTTAATATAATCGGTTATGTGGCTGCCCTTGGTACTGTTACATGTAATACAATTGGTTATGAGACTGCTCTTGGCACTATTACATTTAATGCAATCAGTTATGCGGCAACCCTTGGCACTGTTGCATTTAATACAATCAGCTATGAGGTTGCCATTGGCACTGTTACATTTACTACAATCAGTTATGAAGCTGCCCTTAGCACTGTTACATTTAACACAATCAGTTATGAGGATAAATAACAAAGCAAAAAAAGGCCACACACAGCAAACAGAGCACGGTGCCCACACAGGAAAAAAGTTCATAAACCAAAGCAGTCATAAAAGTGTGGGTACCTAATGGCAGTTCAACTGGTTTCAGTTATCAGTTCTCACCACGTCACAGGAATAAAAGTCCTCTTCAGGAACACAGGTCATAAATTCCTCTTCAGGAACACAGGTCATAAACTCTTTCAAGTATCCAAGTAAAACGAGACACAGTAAAAGATAATAATTTATTGTAGTTAGCGCTTTCGCCACGTAGGCTTCATCAGACTTTATACAAAATGAGAAATCTACTTATTTAAAAACTAATGAAACGAAAACCATTGGTCATAAATTATCAATGAAACAGCAAGGTCATTAACTCATATCTAACACATGAAAAGCCTATGCTGAAAAATGCTGCAAACAGTTGCCTCAAAGCAATACTAAAAAATATTAAATATATTGCCTAAAATACAATGTCATATAAACTACTAACATATATACTAACATTCAATATCTAAGCTAAAATCTGCACTAAACAAATACATATAATTAAAACATTATATATAGTGATTAATACGAACAACTAACATATAAACACCTTTGGATGACAGCAACTCTAATGCAGCTGAGTTGCAAACATAAAATGAAAACAGTCTGAACAACAAACGCTTCAAATACTGCAGCGTGCAGAAACACATAAAGTTCACATAATGCACTTAACTTATTTAAAGTGTTGGATTATCTAAAATAAAACAAACATCACACTCTAGTTCATGATGTATCCAGGAAAGCAAAAAGACAACATTAGGTAAACACGATAAAAACTCTAACTGAATACAAACGAAAACAGAACCATATGACAATAAAAGTCGCTAACCTGAAAGCATAACAGCTTGAAAATCCATTCAAAAGAACCAGCATATATATATTTATATATATTTTGATTGCTAACTAAGCACCTTAATGTTACAGCAGCTCATAAATCCATTATAGAGAGCAGTTTGTGTTGGCTCTCACTCTAGCTTACTAGGCATTCATCATAAGGTGGTTTACATAATGTTAAAGTAACATAACACACACAATACTTTAACATATATAGAAGTGAAAGCATTATGTTACAAGCTGTAACATACACTTAAGGTGTACATCAGCAGTAAAGCAGATTAAAAAAATAAATAAACCAAAAGTACACCATTTGACAAAAACTCACTATAGCAGCACACTCAATCGTGGCAGATATTAAGACTTCACTCGCTGTTGAATGCACGACTCTGCACTAGTCCTTAAACAGCAGTAACAAATAATACATAAACTCAATATAAATATATTAGATGGATATGCAATCAGCTCTATCTACCTAGGTCTCATAGTGGAACCCAAACGCTCCAAACAAGAAGAGGGGTATATAGGAAACATAACAGATAGTAACCAAATAACTATCAAGCAAAGCCCAAGAATATAGAACTATGTGAGAAATCACAACTAACTATCAATCTCTATCAAAGTCCCTACTGAGCAACTAACAGGAAAATACACACGAAAAAAGGGTAAGCGGAGGGGAGACAAAGTCCAGGCTTATAAATATCCAGTACTAAGCGAATCGGAAGGCATACTAAACTGCAGATCCAGAGAGGATCATAATTTCGGTCTACACACCCTTCTTTTCCTTAACATCGGTTTAATTTGAACTTTATCATTGAGTCCTGGTGCCTTGTCGGCTCTACATCTGATAATCCACCTTAACTCCTTTTCTAAAGTCAAATTTACCATATCACCACCTCTAATGTTCCCAAACACAGTTTGGAGAGCACAGAAAGTGAACTTATCGTCGCATCAAACAACTGTACATGTTTTGCTAAGGCATTATGAGCCGAACTAACACAAATTTGATAAATATGCTCCTTATGCACTCCTCAAAGTTCTATTGGTCTTCCCAATATAAACGAGGGCACTTGGTGCATCTAGCCAAATATATCAAATTACTACTACCTGTCGGTCCCAGTACTTAGTTTAAACGTGTAGCCTGTAGTGGGATGTACAAAACTCATCCTAGTATCTATATAAACACATTGTTTACACCTACCACAAATTTTAGTATTATACTCATGTTGTATATGACTATTCTGATGTAAAACATTCTTAAGGCCACAGAGAATCCTTCTCAGGTTAGGTTTATTTTTAAAAGTAAACTTAGGTTGGGTCCCTACTAAGGGGCCTGCCTTGTCATCCAATAACAAAACATCCCAATGCCTCTCCATTATCTCCTAAGAATCACAACATCTTTGGTGAAGAACATACAGGCTCAGATCTCATTATTGGTCACTTGCAATGTATCATGGCTAGTTATACTTGGTTCCAAAAGGTAAGGTCTAGCTCTATCAGATCTGATGTTATCTACCTCTCTCAAAACTTCTTCAAATTTAAAAGGCATAGCCTCTCGAGGTGAAGCTACTGCAAATAGCTAACTTCATTAACATAGCCTTCTTCTGAGGCATTAAGCCTAGAGGCTCTCATCAGCTGACCTTTCATCACATTGTCAAATACATATTTAGGGTGCATACTCCCTCTATGTAAAAAAGTATTCTTATGGCATGACTTACGATGTATAGAAGTATTCAAGAGGCCACTATCCAATCTATGTATATTAACATCTAAAAGAAATTTGCTCACGTGAATAATTCAAAGTGAACTTCAAAATTCGTGGATGTGTTAATATAATCATAAAAAGCCAGAAGGCTCCTCTTGTCACCAAGCCAGACAATAAAAAGGTCATCCACAAATCTTTTATAAAGGCCTATGTCTGTCATGAAGCACTGGTTCTGCAATATAAATTCCTCTTCCCATTTTGCCATAACAAGATTGGCGTAGCTATTGGCACAAGAAGTGCCCATAGCTACATCCTTCTGCAAAAAGATCTTCACCAAAAAGAAAGAAATTGGAATAAAGAATAGTTTCAAGGAATAGTGCTAGCAGATCTATTTTACCATACTATATTGTGACTTACGGCTTAAATAATCAGAGACACTGGAAACACCTAGATCATTGGGAATAACTGTAAATAAACTGACAACATCCAGTGTCACCAGGTAATATTCTCTATTGTCATCAAGTTGTTTAGTATAATCATGTAAGTCTAACAAAAACTGTTTACTGTCTCTAAGAATAACTGCGTTAAGATCAACCACAGGGCGTAGGAAATATTCCACATAAATAGAAAGGGGCTCAGTAGCCCAACCTTGTCCAGCAACAATGGGGCGCATAGGAGGATTGTGCAAAGATTTATGGACTTTGGGGAGACCTTGTATAATAGGTATACAAGGATTCTTAACCTTCAAATAGTCATATGTCTCATCATCAAGCCGTTCAAAACTAAATCATCTAACATATCATATATTTGGAAAACTTTTTCAGTAATCTCTCCCATTGTAGCTTTATTATAAAATTTCACATCTCCCAACATCTCACGCATCCATCTAACATAATCTGGTTGGTTCATAACCACACAAGAGCCCCTTTGTCTGGTCTAAAGACTACAGATCCATCTAGTTTTAACTCATCCAATGCTTTCCTCTGTTTATAACTTAGATTATTCCTGTAGTTCTTCCTGTGGTTAAAATCAAAATATGTATAAATATCATTTTCTACCAGTTTAGCATAAGTATCTACTAAAGGGCTTAGTTGAGGCATATATACACTGGTAGATTTAAAACGTGGATTATACGTCACATCTTGAGTTGTGCCAAAATCTATTTTCAGTTGTAGATTCCTAATGAACAGTCTCAAATCTATGATGGAATCTACTAAATTACCATTACAGCTGGGTATAAAACTCAAGCCTTTCTCTAGTACATTTTGTTCATCACTAGTAAGGACTTTATTAGATATATTGATAACTAACGATTCGTGGTTCTCTCCCACATTTTCTTTAGGGTCGGGCCATGTTGCTCCCCCCCCCTGACCCTTTCCTCTTCTGTCTGCCTCTGCTTGCAGATCGTTGTCTGCTTACATAGGAATGTTGGGCTATGGGAAAAGGAACACTGGCCTTCGCACTAAGTTCTCAAGATGTGCTGGGTAGTACTTGACCAGTAATCTTCCTCGACTACTTCACTATTCACCTTGTCAGTTGCCATATTATCCAGCTTGGAGTTCTCACCAATGTTAACTGCATTAGTAACTATAGGAGTATTAGATGTAACAAGACCAACACCATTGTCATTAGAAACCTGACTATCTATAACATCATTAAATAAAACATTATCAGTACAGGTATCAACCAACACATTCTCAGTTGTAGCAGGTAAAACATTAGTAACTGTAGCAGGCAAAACATTAGTTTCATGTCTTCCAGGCAAAGCTGTCCTGTTATCAGGTAGCTGCCTAGGCCAAGTAAAGACATGGCAGTTATTAAAGTCCCTTAAATCTCTAAGTATTTTATTTTTCTTTTGTTCAAGTAGTCGCTTTTCAAACAACATGACATTGTCCAGAACCCTCTCGAGTTTAGGATCAATTAAGTCACTAGAAAAACTATGTTTGATCTTGTCATACAGTGTATTAGCTCCATCTCTAAGGGTTTCCTCTTCAGGGGTAAAAAAGTTAATCAACAGTCTCATATAATTGAAGCTGAGTTCTAGGTTCAGTTTCTGCCATTGACACAACAGTTCTGGAAACTTGTTACCTGTAGTAGCCATTTTCAAGATCCTGAGGCCTCTCAGTACAATTTTCTTAGTTAGGCAGGCCTCAAAGTGGTGTCTCTGTAACTGAAGTCTCTTTAACTTTAATAAATCGGTCTCAAGTTTAGCGAGGTCTTCAGTCAAGCTCATGTTATTAACATTATTATCTAGATTAGCATCAGGATTCAAAGTCGGTGCATAGTCCAACAAAAGATTCTCTCTACCAGTCACACAAACTCTAAACCTTTCAGTCCTCTGAGCTGCAGCACCCAAAACATTCGGTATATATGGAAGTTCAATATTTTGTAGAGTACTTTCCGCCATCCTCTTCTGCTGGTGTGTGAAATTTAGAGGATAAATAACAGAGCAAAAAAAGGCCACACACAGCAAACAGAGCACGGTGCCCACACAGGAAAAAAGTTCATAAACCAAAACAGTCATAAAAGTGTGGGTACCTAATGGCAGTTCAACTGGTTTCAGTTATCAGTTCTCACCACGTCACAGGAATAAAAGTCCTCTTCAGGAACACAGGTCATAAATTCCTCTTCAGGAACACAGGTCATAAACTCTTTCAAGTATCCAAGTAAAACGAGACACCGAAGTAAAAAGATAATAATTTATTGTAGTTAGCGCTTTTTCACGTAGGCTTCATCATTTATACAAAATGAGAAATCTACTTATTTAAAAACTAATGAAACGAAAACCATTGGTCATAAATTATCCAATGAAACAGCAAGGTCATTAACTCATATCTAACACATGAAAAGCCTATGCTGAAAAATGCTGCAAACAGTTGCCTCAAAGCAATACTAAAAAATATTAAATATATTGCCTAAAATACAATGTCATATAAACTACTGACATATATACTAACATTCAATATCTAAGCTAAAATCTGCACTAAACAAATACATATAATTAAAACATTATATATGGTGATTAATATGAACAACTAACATATAAACACCTTTGGATGACAGCAACTCTAATGCAGCTGAGTTGCAAACATAAAATGAAAACAGTCTGAACAATCGGTTATGAGATTGCCCTTGACACTATTACATTTAATGCAATCAGTTATGAGGTGGCCCTTGGCACTGTTGCATTTAATACAATCAGTTATGAGGTGGCCCTTGGCACTGTTACATATAATACAATCAGTTATGAGGTTGTCTTTGGCACTGTTACATTTACTACAATCAGTTATGAAGCTGCCCTTAGCACTGTTACATTTAACACAATCAGTTATGAGGCTGCCCTTGTGCTCTTGGCTCTATTACGTTTAATACAATTGGTTATTAGGTTGCCCTTGGCACTATTACATTTAATACAATCGGTTATGAGGCTGCCCTTGGCACTGTTACATTTAATACAATTGGTTATGAGGCTGCCCTTGGCACTGTTACATTTAATACAATCGGTTATGAGGCTGCCCTTGGCACTATTACATTTAATACAATCGGTTATGAGGCTGCCCTTGGCACTGTTACATTTAATACAATCGGTTATGAGGCTGCTCTTGGCACTGTTACATTTAATGCAATTGGTTATGAGGCTGCCCTTGGCACTGTTACATTTAATACAATCTGTTATGAGGCTGCCCTTGGCACTATTACATTTAATACAATCAGTTATGAGGCTGCCCTTGGCACTGTTACATTTAATACAATCTGTTATGTGGTTGCCCCTGACACTATTGCATTTAATACGATTGGTTATGAGGCTGCCCATGGCACTGTTACATTTAATACAATCTGTTATGAGGCTGCCCTTGGCACTGTTACATTTAATACAGTCAGTTATGAGGCTGCCCTTGGCATTGTTACATTTAATACAATCGGTTATGAGGCTGCCCTTGGCACTATTGCATATAATACAATCGGTTATGAGGCTGCCCTTGGCACTATTACATTTAATACAATTGGTTATGAGGCTGCCCTTGGCTCTGTTACATGTAGTACAATCAGTTATGAGGCTGCCCGTGGCACTGTAACATTTAATACAATCTGTTATGAGGCTGCCCTTGGCACTGTTACATTTAATACAGTCGGTTATGAGGCTGCCCTTGGCACTATTACATGTAATACAATCGGTTATGAGGCTGCCCGTGGCACTGTTACATTTAATACAATCTGTTATGAGGCTGCCCTTGGCACTGTTACATTTAATACAGTCTGTTATGAGGCTGCCCTTGGCACTGTTACATTTAATACTATCGATTATGAGGCTGCCCTTGGCACTGTTACGTTTAATACAGTCTGTTATGAGGCTGCTGTTCCTCATGACAAGGACAAAATCCCAGCTGTAGCAGTGTCTTTGACGAATGTATGTTTTGGGTAATGTCTTTGATCATTTGGCCATTACGTAGCTGGTAGGATCCTGCACGTCAGTCCACAACTAAGTTACTTCCTCCTCTTCCTGGATGACAGCAGGTTTTTCCTTAATGTAAACTTCTTGAGTGGAGTGCTTGTTACCCTTTTAGTAGAAATAGTGAGTAGCAATTACAGCATAAACTAGACAGGAAAGGAAAATGATTTTATTGTCAAAAATGTTAGAGTTTATAATAATTTTTCATGAGATGTGTTTAAAATATTTTTAGTCAGTCTGCAATATTTAATCACAGAATCAGTACATTTGTAGTTTGTACAGTACATGAGTACACACACAGGCGACATGTAAATTTCCAAACATTTCTTTGTTCTACCTGTCTCTGAATGATTTGTACATAAACTGTAAGGGCTATAAACTACCACATGAATAGAAGGTTAGTCTTCTTAAAATCCTCACAGGCCAATAGCGTAGTAATTATCTACGTGCTTATGACCCTGTGGTGTTCAGTCCTAATTTCTGGTCAATTTTTGTGTGCAAATGAGTGCCAGGGCAGTAATGGGATTGCTCTCCCTAACACCTTGTACCCGTAACGGCTGCCCTTTTTGCCCCACCCTAGCTACACCTTTGCCACTCTGTATATGTTGTGCCCACTGATAGCCAGGATAGCTCCCCTGTGACCCTGAATTGGATTGAGTGAGTTATCGGAAAATGAATGAAAGTGGACATAGAGATAAACACAACACAACACAACACACACACACACACACACACACACACACACACACACACACATATACTGCACATGCATTTTTTCTGTTGCTTAAAGCATATACATGCTTCATTTGCGGCACTACTCCAAAGAAGGGGTGCAGTCAAACATTATGGTATAAATGTACAGACTTTAATGCCAAAAGAGTTTATACACCTAAAATAAAAGCATGAAATGTAAATTTTTTTTATTATTTTTTATGTATTTTTTGAGATGAGTGATTGATGGGGAAAGCTTCTTCAGTGTCAGGAAAAATGAGAAGGGTGTGAAAAGTAATTTTATATGTGTAACTGGATAATGACGGAAAGATTGAAAGGAAGATATGGTAAGAGAAAAAGTATGTCTGAAATTTTAAGGAACTTCAGGATTATTATCTATTGTTATGAGAAGAAAATACATTGGCTTTCTAGACTGAAACATTTATTCTAGTAGGGATATGAGTGGCATTGATTAATGTTATCATTAAAAAATACATAAAAATGCTTAATTGTATAGTAGTTATAATGTTAATAACGTGCCTTGTTCTCAAGTTCTGCACCGAATTTGGGGTGTACCTTTTGATGTCAGTCGTTAAACTAGGGCAGAAATCAAGAAAATTTGTGCGTACGTATAAAATGCAAGGAAACTTTGGCAGCATTCCATGACATATGAAATAGTGAGTGAAATAAATCTTAAGTGTTTTAATGGGTGCAGCAGAAACTGATTTCAAATGCAGTACTAAGAACAGAATGACAGAGAGACAATTTGTAGGAGGAGGCTGAAAGAATTTAAACTTGGAGGAAGTGATGAGTCATGTTGCAAAGTAGTAACACAAAACTTAAGGCCGATAGTATAGAAGGTGAAAGAGGAAGACGTTATCTGTCCCTAGAATAAGGCAGAGCACAGCGACTCTGCTAACAAACTACATAGAAACAATGTAAACCATCTGAGAAACAAATGGACGATCCTTCACGGGTTTCTATTGTTGAATGGCTGCAGAATAGAAGAACTCTTAATGTTGGACAGATGTGCGGGTACAAAATGCTGACTTTGCAAAGACTTCAGCTACTGTGGAGTTTATGATTAAATCTGTTAAACCGTTCTACAACTGCTGGGTTTGATTTAAAGGAAGACGAGACAGGATTGGAGAGCATGGTGGTACGCTGGAAACTCTGCTGTGTTCCACTGAAGGTAATCAGCCTCCTCTCTTTGTAGGCAGGGGCATAAGGGTTAACAGATGCACAGTGCTGTATTTAAGAGGTCATACTGCATTGTGAGTCTAGCCTCAGACACAGATACTGTACAGTTGTGTCATTTTGTTGATAGACAGAAAAATAATGCCAAAAGTGAATCGCAGAATAAAATTAAAATGCTCCAGTGCTCCTTTGTTTTATTATGTAACAGCACTTGTGCAGTTGTGTGGTAATGCACACCCTGTTCTTCATGTCTTGCATTGCTTGATTTTATGTTCTAGCCTGCATCGAGTCTAAACAAGAAAGCAAAAGTCCCTAAGCAGATGCATAGCAGAACTACCTTGGTAAAAGGTACACACTTGTGTACAGAAATAATCTGCTAACCCCTCTTTTCAAAGAGATGGGGAATGTTGTCATTTTGCCCCTAAATGTGAAAATGTTTTAGCACAGTAGCTCAGAAATGCACATTAAAACACTTTATTATGATGCAATTAGGCCAAAGAGCCAAACTTACTAGATAAGGGTTTAGTCTGTTTTAGTTGTAATTACAGCTCTGCTTCATATATTGAGTCCTTTCTTATGTTGTGAAATTTCAGCTTATAAATGCATGTATTCTTAATACATGCTGTTAGGATATCAATTAAAGTAGCTGTGGAAAGGACCCAATCAGAAAGTTTAGAAAAAAAAGTTGCACCAAAGTTTTGTTGGTGGAAATACCTAGTTACTTCTAGATTTGCAGATGAGTGCGTCTGAGTGAGAAGGGCATTTTCAGATTGGTTGTTACCTACCTACATGAAGATGATCGTCTTTTTTTATTTATTTTTTTGTGTTTTTCCTGATACTTTGTCAACCCTGTTGTTAAAAATTAAACATTAACATTACTTTTGAGTTCTGCAGTTGATTCAAGTAAGTATTATCTCTGTACAGGAGCAGTCTGTTGTATGAGTTTAAGTTGTAGGAAAGCTTATGCTTAGTTTTAAATGCATTTGAAATGTATTTGTGATTATGTCTGGATTTTTGATGGGATGTTTGCCTGCCAGAGATATGATGATGGATAAACATACAAGCCTCAAAACTACTCACAGGTGTGTTTGCGTGTGTGTGTGTGTGTGTGTGTGTATGTGTATGTATGTACACAGCCTGTCGTAGTCTGTATCCCATTCTGGACTGGATCTGTTCCTTATCTTGATGCTTGTTGGGATAATCTCCTGCTCATCTGATACTTTGACTAGGGTAAACAAGTATTGCAAATTATGTTAATGAATATCAACAGTAATAAAAATCTTGTGATGCTCAGCGGTGATCCTCTAATACCAGTGGTCATTTCTATCATATAATATTTTGAAATATGCAAAACGTTAAACTGCCTTTGCCCAAATGCAGGTAATTTGCATTGCCTCATTGAGTTGGCTAGATATTGTACAGGGCTTGCATACAGAGACCATAGCTACTGAACTGCAGAGTGGACATGTCCAGCAGCTGTTGTTTACTAGATGGGGTGATTCTTTGTCTCAGTGAATGAGGGAAGAAAGATTGTTTTATGGTGCATACTGCCAGTACTTTAGAAAGGTACTTTGTATCTGTTTTTGTTTTAAGTGATTGCGCCCTGCTGTGCACAGACCATTTTTACTGGAGGACTAGGGAGATAAGTTTTAAGTGTTAAAACGTGTACTTCATAAAGTGAGCTAGTGATATGACAAGCAGTAGTTGCAGTCCCTACAATCACAATCATAAGATTGCAGAATTTATCTTGATGATCTTTGCAACTTTCTTTTATTTCATTTCATTCTAAAATGGTATTTTTATATATTATGCAAACAATACAGTCCAAAATATAGGGGCAACGTCTGACTAGTGGTACCATGCAATCCTTTGCTGAAGTTCTCTGTTTTCAGACAACCCTTCTGTAGTACTCTGTTGAAGAATACCTTGCCTGACAGATCCAAGATATGGGATTTGGTGATAACATATGGTTACTGTTCTGTGTCCTGTCATGGGGGGGTGGGTCTCCACAGTCTCTAGCTTCATCCCAAAAAATGTGGTGAGCTGTCCTGCTAAAAGTGTAAAGCCAGTTACTGAAAGAACTGACACCATGACCAAAAAATATATAATTTACACTGTTACACCTATTTTGCATCTAAGTATAGTTCTGGACTTAACCTTTCTGCATTACAGCATGTGGCACCTTACATTTATTTATACCTCACCCTAATTTAGTAGTAAAAAAAAAGACTTTATAATTGTATTTCTACCTATTCTGAGATTAGTAAACTTACACCTGGTGATGTCATAAGGACAGCATGGGTATGTGACCATAAACTTTAATGGGAGCACCACTTTGTATGTGCAGGGACTCATCCATTAAAGTTTGTGAATGCATCCACGTTATATCCCTGCAGTGACATCAGAGGAATGAAGTTTTACTTTGTGGGTGTAACTCTAATAAAAAGTTTATGAAGCTTCTTATTAAACAGTACCCCAGAAATGTTAGCAATGATGGGAGGGGACTGAAAGGATCAGAGCAGTGCAACTCTCAGGTGTTACAATGCTCTCTCAAGTGTTTATTGGCACTTTGTTTTTGCAGGAGGAAAATGGCCCTTATGTATGGTGACCCAGTGAATGTTTGTAAAGGGTTTGTTGACATCACTTCACTTACTCAATTAATAAAAAATAAAACCTGTAACTCAAGCCCCAAACAGAAGCATACATCTGGCTATAGTCCTTGCTTACTGTGTATGTTTTTGTTATTGTTTTTATAATTATTTTGCTGCTATATAATAGCTTCTTTGATGACTGATTTATCCATAACATAATATTTCACTAGAATTCCCAAAACTCACTTCTGCAGATGTCTGTATTGGTCCATAACTTTAGAGGCTATTGCAGATGTTGTAATGGTACATTGCTTTGATTGTAGTTTACAGGGCCCTGTGTTCAAGACTTGGCAGGCCTTTATTATAGGGCTCAGATGGTGTAAAAAACATGGTGGCTAGCTTGCAGAACAGTCTAAGTTGTTTATAAGATGTTTAACTTTTGCTGGTACAGGGCTGGATTGAATTTAGCCATGGTCAGACAGGAAAAGTAGTAAAAAAAAAAATCTAAATGTCTGCCAACACACAACCAGCCAGTCAGTGGCCTTGTGCCAGTTGCGTAGGTCGCTACACTGGGCATGCTTACACTCAGAAAAGAAAACTTTAAACATATTTTCCTTTTTTTTTTTTTTTAAAGCTCATTAGAAATTCACTTTGAATGAAGTGTGAACTTGTGCTTTAAACTTGTTTTTAATTGTAATCATCCTTTTCAAGACTATGATATTGGATTTACAATAATGTTAGAAAAGGGCCCGGCATTGATCCAGTCCAGATTTAAGCTCTTCCTGTTAGCATGCTAAGAACATAACCTAAGTTTCAGCATTAAACCACACTGCTTGAGCATGTTTTTCTTGTCTGTTTTTACAGAAATACTGTTAGATTTGTTTTTCCTAGGATACACCTGTGAGGAAAGTTGAAACCAAAGCAGTGACGGAAAAAAAAAAATCTTCAGAGTGGTGCACCTAGTGTCTACATTTTATTTGCATAAATGTATGTATGCATGCAGAGTGTGTTACATTTTTGCTGGCAGTTCATCTGGCTGCAGTTAGAATCAAGTGTTGCAATATTAGGGGAATATGAAGCTAGTCAGTAGGCCGTGGTGGTGCAGCATTTAGTGATGTTCATTGTGTTTCACTGTTGCAGTCATGACTGTAGGGTTCTCCCCTGCCGGCAGGCAGTCCTCGGTCAGCCAGAATCCCAAAGTCTGGGTCCGGCGTCGGCTGTTCAACCATGCTCCCTGACGTCAGAGTGCCAGGAGTACAAAGCTGACAGCCGATGCCATCTTCTCCAGTCTTTCTTGCCGTGCGGTGATAGCAGTTCACAAGTGCCGGTCGGCTGACTCCTGACGATTTTTTCTGATAAACTTCAGTCCAAAGATTTTCTTCTCCACTCAAAGCTAAGTACCCTGTTGGGGAAACTTTTTTCTTGCTCCACTCTGATGTCAGAAAAAGTTAATAATTGTATTTCATGTGGGAAGCAAATACCTCATAAGGATTTTCATTCTTACTGTATTCCTTGCTTAGGCCCTGACCACGACGTAGCTAGTTGTCGGTTTTGTGCTAGATTCAATCAACGTACAATTAAGCGAAGGTACGATTTTGCTTTTCATTACTTCGGTAGGCACTTTAACTACAAAATGTCATCGGATACGGTTCCGGCTACCGGAGTTCACAAACGTCGCAAGGATAAAGACAGGCCTCCGAGGTCCAAATCTGATGATAGCGCACAAGCGGAGCCAGCTTCAGGTTCGGCCGTCGTCAGTGAGGCGCTTTTGCAGCCCCTGTCGTTGGCCATTTCAGAACCGATGGCCGAAACAGACTCTCATGAGGAGCCAACCAGGCCTTTAAATATTTCTATTGCAGGACCTTCGGACAATGCTCCTTCGGATGGGTCCGGAGCCGCTGTGCAGGTACCGGCTTCCGAAGGGTTTTCAGGCCTACTCAGCTTCTAATAAAGGCAAAGCCAAAGACAAAGGCAAAGACTCCTTCTAAATCAAAGACTGCAACACAGGCCTCTTCTGAACCGGCTCCCAAGTCACAGAAACAGTTACTCAAGATGGCGGAGGATTTACTTACTATGATTAGGGGTTCACATCCCCCTCCAGATAAAAGGCCAAGGCAGGATGTTTATTATGATTCCTCTGATCAGGCTTCTGTTTCCTCAGTTTCTTCTTCTGACCAGGAATAATCTTTCCCTCCTTATGAGGATTCTGATGCTGAGGAATCCATTCCTTCAGCTTCTCCCCCTGAGGATTTCTCTTTTGGGGAAACTTTGCATGAAATGAGGGAACATTTCCACTGGGAAGGACAGGAGTATTCGGAATCTAAGAAAAGACTAAGGGATTT
Source organism: Protopterus annectens (assembly GCF_019279795.1). Classification (NCBI taxonomy): domain Eukaryota; kingdom Metazoa; phylum Chordata; order Ceratodontiformes; family Protopteridae; genus Protopterus; species Protopterus annectens. Next base: position 376,080,902 of record NC_056744.1, read on the forward strand.
TCTTCTTCTTCCCCAACATAGACCTCTGGCTATTCCTCCTATTTTGGATATTGTGGATGATGCTTTTTCGGAGGCTAACTTAACTCCTGACTCTTTTCCTCCAGCTCCTGTTAAGCCAGACAGATACTATAGGGTCCCTGATTCCCACCAATTTTTATACAAGAATCTTACTGCTGACCCTGAAACCATTTCTCAGGGTCCTAAGGGAGTTAAGGCCGCTTCTGCCAAAAATCCCATTCCTACTGAAAAGGATTCTTGATCCTTAGAAAGATGGGGCAAAAAAGTGTACACTTCTGCTACTTTGTCCATTAGGGCTTTAAACCATCAGTTTCATATGTTGAAATACCAGCAATTTCTCTTGTCTGTTTTAAAACAAAAGCTTACTTCCATTTCTGCCTGTGCAGATGATAAGGAATTACATGACTTATTGCATGCCACTGAACAAGTTGGGAAGCATGGTTTACACTGTGGATTTGATGCCTTGGAGGTTTCTTGTAGGGCTGCTGCCTCCGGCACAGTCATTAGAAGGCATGCATGGCTAAAGGAACAAAATTTGCCTGAACAGGTAAAGGCTAAATTATTGGATGCTCCTGTTCAGCATAATGTTTTGTTTGGATCAAAAGCTGAAGAGGTGATTAAAAAGATGGAGGATAAGGCGAAATCCATGCAAACAGTTAAAGATTTCTTACAAGTACAGCCACCTAGATTTAGCAGGAATTGGCCTTCAAAAAATTGGTCCTTTCCCACTTCAGACAGGCCTCAGAGGGGTAGATATAGACGCTCCAGAGGAAGGCCTCAAACACAAGCTTCTTATAGACCAAGACAGTGGACTGCTTCCACCCCTAGGGGAGGAGAGGACAGGTCACAAACTCAAAGGAAACAAACTCAATGACTCCCTCTGTTGGGCTACAGGAACTTCCTGCCTGGAAGCCCCTCTCAGAAGAAAACTCTCTCTTTTTTATCAAAATTGGTCTCAAATATTGGACTCAAATAACTCAAGACAAGTGGATCTTGGATGTGGTTTTAAGAGGTTACAAATTCCATTTTCATACCTTGTCAAGGCCAAGCGGATGGCTAGACCTTCCAAAACATCAATGGACGGAGGCCTTAAACCAGGTGGAAGCTCTTTTGGCTATGAATGCCATAGAACTGGTTCCACTTTCAGAGATGGGAAAAGGTTTTTACTCAAGGCTCTTTCTAGTCCCCAGGAAGCAAAACTCATGGAGAACCATTCTGGATCTGTCGGTCTTGAACACCTTTCTAGAGATTCCAAAATTCAAGATGCTTACTCTACAGCAGCTACTTCCAATACTGTCCAAAGATGCATGGATGGTAACTTTGGATTTAAAGGAGGCATATTTACACATTCCCATCAGGCAGGATCGCATAAAATACCTCAGGTTCAAGGCCGGATCGAGGCACTTTCAATTCTCTGTGCTGCCCTTTGGATTGTCTACTGCGCCCAGGGTCTTCACCAAATGCCTGGCTCCAGTAGTAGCTTACTGCAGACTCAAGGGAATTCAAATTTACCCTTATCTGGACGATTGTCTAATTCAGGCAGACAGCAAGGATGTCTTACTCCAGCATCTAGAATTTGTACAGAACCTCCTCAAGTTCCTGGGATTCTCTGTAAACATAAAAAAGTCAAATTTGACACCATCACAACAGATAACTTTTCTGGGTGCTCTTCTAAACACCACAACCCAGATGGCATTTCTGACATCCGAAAAACAATTACAGCTGGCTTCAACTTTCAAAACCTTGGCAACTTTAACTCAACTATCTGCAAGGAAATTCCTGCAGGCTTTGGGTTACATGGCCTCCTGCATCCTTCTCGTACCATATGCAAGACTGCACATGAGGAAAATACAGTGGTACCTAAAAAGTGTATGGTCTCAGCATTGCTACAGTTTAGACATACTGATCTCTGTCCTTCCTCGCCTTCAAAAAGAATTTCTTTGGTGGTCCAGGGCATGTGCTCTAAACAAAGGGAAACCCTTCCGTCTGCCTCCTGCCACTCCGATTCTAACCATGGATGCCTCGGATTATGCTTGGGGAGCCCATTTTCAGGGCAACTGTCTGCAGGGCCTTTGGACAAAGGATCAGAAGCACCTGCATATCAATTTAAAGGAAATGTTAGCCATTCAGAAAGCTCTATTGGCCTTCAGGAATCTTTTACAACCAGGACAACTACTAATACGGACAGACAACACCACAGTTATGTGGTACATAAACAAGCAAGGGGATCTCATTCCTACCCCCTTTGCAGACTAGCCATGGATCTATGGAACACAGCTCTAGCTTGCAATCTGGATCTTCAAGCTCAGTTTCTACCAGGGAAACAAAACTTCCTGGCAGACAGTCTGAGCAGAAACCTTTCGGATCCACACGAGTGGATGCTGGACACCAAAATATTCAGGATGATAACAGCAGTCTGGGGATGTCCTCACATAGACCTCTTTGCATCCCATCTCAATCATCAACTACAGAATTTTTGCACCAGGACCTTTCCACAGAGAAGCTTGGAAAGTGGGTGCCCTGTCATTCAGTTGGAGGAACCTCTCGGGATATGCCTTTCCGCCTCTTCCTCTTCTTCCACAGGTCTTCTTGAAGATAAAACAGGACAAACCCAAGATGATAATCTTGCTGGCTCCAAATTGGCCGCAACAGTTTTGGTATCCAACTCTAAAAAACCTATGTCTGGAGCCCCCTTGGGGTTTACCTCAGTCTCCGAACCTTCTGTCCCAACATCAGGGTCAGGTTCTACACTCTCATGTCAGAACTCTCAGCCTGGTGGCCTGGTTAATCCAGGACCTTTGATTTCTTCTTTCCTACCCAAGCAGGTTATGGATGTCATTTTAGAAGCCAGACATCCTAGCACTAGAAAATCTTATGCAGGAAAATGGAAAAGATTTTGTTCCTGGATGCAGGCTCAGGATTCTGATCCTCTTCTTCCTAACATTACCTTAATTTTACTTTACTTGACAGATCTCTTACATAAGGGTCTCTCTTTCTCTTCCATTAAGATATATGCCTCTGCTATTTCTGCTCATTATAATACAGACCCTCCCATCTTTTCCCACCAGCTCATGAGACAGTTTCTCAGAGGAGCTAAGAACTTAAGACCTCCTAGATCTCCTCCCATTCCTCCTTGGGATCTCAACTATGTTTTGGAAAAACTAACCTTGCCTCCTTTTGAGCCTGCTGCCTCTTCTGACATCAAGTTTTTATCTTGGAAGACAGCTATCTTGTTAGCCCTAACCTCTGCCAGGAGAGTTTCAGAGTTACAAGCTCTTATGGCTGTGGAACCTTATATTATTTTTCATCAAGACAGGGTATCTTTGAGGACTAATCCTACCTTCATGCCTAAGGTGGTTTCCAAAGTGGCTTTAAATCAAACTATCCACTTGCCAGCCTTTTTCCCCACTCCTCAAAATAAAGGGGAAAGGATCTTACATTCCTTGGATGTACACAGACAACTACGTTTTTACCTGGACAGAACCAAGGACATCAGAAAATCACAATTGTTTGTTTCTTATGCTTCAAGTTCCCAAGGTAAAGCCATTTCAAAACAGACCATTTCTAAATGGATTGCTCATGGAATCAGATTTTGTTATTCACACTATGGAAAGCAAATCCCAGGGAGTATACGGACTCATTCCACCAGAGCTGCTGCCACTTCTGGCCTTCCACAGGGCAGTTCCTACCAAAGACATTTTGGAAGCTGCAACATGGAGTTCAGTGCATACTTTTTCTAAGCACTACAATCTACCTCTCTACTCTAAGTCTAGGGCAGGCTTTGCCTCTGCAGTCTTGCAGGGCCATTTAGCCGCCCCTTCTTCTTTATGACCACCTCCCTTTCTTTCAGCTTTGGGATTCTACCCTACAGTCACGACTGCAACAGTGAAACACGATGAACATAGTACAGTTGTGTACACCTACCATAAATGTAGATGTTCGAGTTTCTTCACTGTTGCAGTCTGGGTTTCCCTCCCTCCTGTTCCCTCTTATTTTTACTTTTGTGTAGTTCCTTTTTTCACCATTCTTCTGAGGTGTATTTGCAAAGGTTATGGGACCTTTTTCATTTTGGGACTCCTGACATCTGGGGCAAGAAAAACTGGAGAAGATGGCGTCGGCTGTCAGCTTTGTACTCCTGGCGCTCTGACGTCAGGGAGCATGGTTGAACAGCCGACGCTGGACCCAAACTATGGGATTCTGGCTGACCGAGGACTGCCTGCCAGCAGGGGAGAACCCTACAGTCATGACTGCAACAGTGAAGACACTCGAACATCTACATTTATGGTAGGTGTACACAACTGTACTTTGTCGCCTCATAGCAAGAGGTTATACCGTTCGATTCTTGGCTGGAGTGCCTTCTATGTGGAGTCTGCATGTCCTCCCCGTGGTCGAGTGACGTTAAAGACATGCAGGTAGGTGTGAGCATGAATGGGCGTGCCTTCTTTGAAGGTTGGATATCGGGCTGGCAACTTGGCACCATAAAATCCACTGCCAATCATGAGTGTACCAGAGTTCCGCTGTGGCAACCCCTAACCGGGAAAAGCCAAAAGTCAATGAAGCTAGTCATTAATGTTTCAAAAACATCAGTTAGGCACAGTGAAGAAAAAAGTTTAGACATTGCAAATTAGATTGTTGTATATTACATGTTAGAATTGATTTTTTTCAGCTTGTGATATTTCTTTTGCATGTGTGTGTTTTGGAAAAAATTCAGTTAAGTTTAGTTTTAATGAGAAGTTTGCACCCAACCCCTCCCCCACCCACCTACCTGTACTCACACAGTCTCAGTGGTGCACCTGTGAACTCTTTACCATGAATGATTTGTCCCTTAGAAATAATGGCAAACCTATTTTTCCATGAAGTGTATATGGAGTCCAGCGAGCTTGTTTTTTAATGACTGAGGTTTGATTCTAGTTTTGTATTGTTGGCACTGAATTTTCTAAGTTCAGTGAAGTTCCTGTGGAACTTGATTTATGGCATATGCTGTTCTATTCGTACCACACTCATCCCCTCTTATTTGCTGCTGTTTTCTTTGTTTTTGTTTTTTTTTTTTTTTTTGCTGTTGTTCCCCTGGAAGCGTAACTGTTTGCCTATTTTTACACTGTTTTTTTGGATTCCTTGGAAGTTTTGCTGGGTAGTGTTGCATTATGAGGTGGGATTTTTGGCACTGGACCTGCTTTACTTGGTTTATAGTGATTAAATATTCAATTTATGATGCATACTGTCATCAGATCTCTATAGTAGGCAGACCAGATGGGGGATAAAACAACACAAAGTAGATATTTTAGCTGAGTAGACTATATTAAAATGCTGACCCGAACGGCTAGGAACCAAAATATCAAAATGTATTTGGAATTGTTTTTTTATGTATTTTCTGCTGTAGTGTACAAAGAATGACATCATGAACTGATGACTGCACACATGATGTGCCTATAATTACAGGCATGATAGTTCAATATACAATTTGCTTATAATTTCTCTGTTTCCTTTCCTCACTCCGTATGTCACCTCGGTAAATGTTTGATACCATGTACATTCCTAAAAAAATGAACAAGCACAGGAATCTGTCTATCTGCCATGAGTGTTGAGGAAAAAATAAAAAAACAGAGATACTAGTTGTCTTAAAACTTCGTTGATGAGCTCGGTCACAATAATTTCCAAAAATCATGAAACCCAGGTAGTGTTCCAGAACAACAGGCCTTTATTCGTCACAGACAAGCGATCCTCATTTACAAATAATCAGAAATACGTTCCTCTTACCTTCTGTTTCTGAGCCACAAACACCCAAGTTCACTCTTCCTCACTGTTCTTACCCACACTTTATGTACTTGCCCTACAACCCCCTACATACCCTTTATGTCTCCTTTTCCAGCTCACTGTTTTCTTGCATATTCTGAACTAGTTTCACCTGGCTCAGAACTTATCTCCAGACCCCCCTACACTCTTTTGCTTCCACCCATCAAGGTGCAACTCCCTGCTTGCCGCTGCTTTCCTTACAGTATTGTACATCTGTTGTCTCTCCAGCTGTCTCTGAACTCTCTCATTCTCCTCAACTCTTCATCTGTAACGCCCAGAGTATAACCTGAATTTCCATTCTCCCTCCACACTTTTCCCAACCCAACTTCTCCAGATTCTTCTGCCCTTTTCTCTCTCTCTACTGACATCGTGTTCCTTGTTGCAGCACGCTTTCGGAAGTCTGGCATCCCACAGCTCTCACTCGCAGTCTTTATCGATATTTACTTCTCTCCTCCACAAAGTCACACGTAGACATTCTGTTCCTTCTTCACATTTCACAGCTGGAAGCATTCCCAAGAAAGTCACAGCTGGTAAGAACAGAAACTCAAATTTTAACAAATGTGTAAAAACTCCTAATGGCAAGACCTGCTTCTCACTTATACTGAACCACTTATGGGACGTACATATGCAGCTTCAAAGACTTTTATTAGTTGCTGTTTGAAGAATTCATTTTCAGATGCCAGTAGAAATAAATACAGAAACTCTTCATCTACATTCCTGTTCAGTTGCTTCCTGACACCAAATAAAACATTTGGCCAACCTCCTATAGCTACTTTCTCTGTTAATCACTTTCTGTTTCTGTATATCCAATTGGGTTAAGACCTTCCACCAAATGCCTTCCATTTTTCTTTACCATTTTATGGTCCCTGTTCATTCTAACTTTTTAACCCTATCCAGAAAATTTGGAAAACCCCATCGGTGATCTCCTGTCTTAAGGACACTGGTAGTGTGTGTACCCCCTTTTACTCTCTCCTCTTTTATTGCCAGTCTACCTAAACATTAGTCTCTCAGCTTTTCCAATAGAGCCTTACAGTCATCAGCAAACAGATTAAAATTCCTCCTACCTCTCCCCTGTAACTCCCAATCCACTCTGTCGCACAAATCCTCCATCTCCAATGAACTTATGTCCGTACTGGACATCCTTATGTCACTCTACTACGTAACCTACCTAAAGGCCCCCCTGGAATCATTAGCCTAATAATCATCTATGAACCTTGTCTCCTTTGACTCTCACAGTGTCAAATGCTGGCTGCAGCACCGTTTTCATATAGTGCATCTGCTCTGTTTTGTCTCCATCCCCAAATTAATTTCTACCACTACTTTGTACATTAACCTCTACTCGTTCACATCAGCCACTTTCATAATGTTACACTTTACCACTTCTCAGCCAATGTGTACCCCCTCTTTCCACCTAGGCCATGTAGTCTGATACCAACCTCTGGCGATCCACATTGGTTGCACTTTTAGAAACCTTTTTTGGACTTTCTTTGTTAATCCCCCAACACCTCTCCCAGTCCTCCTACTAGTATCCTTTAAACAGCATTACACAGGACTTGTCCTAAGTGACCATGGTTACCCTTTTTCCCCTGGTGATGCTCACTAAGTACTTTCTTCATCTTCCTTACAACCTCATCCCATCACCTTGTAATAATTAACTGGAAGGACAGTCCCTCCCCGCCTACCTCACTTTTTAGGTGCCAAATAATCATCTGTAGCTCTTGCTCCCCAACCTTCTGCTCTAACTTCTCACTCTTCACATTGGAGATTCATTTCTCAGCACTATTTCCTCTGCATTTTCTGTCACCATGGCCTACACAACTGTGTCACACTTTAATTCTTCCATAACCAGTTCCTTCATCACTTCTTCCTCTTAATCACACCCACTTTTGCTTCTGCTGTTCATTGTTTGGTATCCATGATGATGACCTTTCTGTGCACATGCCCTGGGCTCCTCTTCTATTAGTGTGTGTGGGAATGACCTGTATTTCTCTACCAGGTCTCCCATCACCTTAATTTTCAGGACATTTAACCTAGATTCTGCCACCTGCTCTGTCTGTTACCCCTCCAAAGGCTCACATTTAATGCTCTCCTCCTTATAGAGTGCTGCTCCACTCTGATTGGTTTCTTCAGTGTCATGTGACCTGTGTACCTCAGCACTTCATCTTATAGGATCATAGGAGATTACTAGGCTATTGACCCAGAGGTCATTTTAAGCCTAGCCATTTCAACCCAATGTAATACCGTAGAGATACTAGTCAATACCCAAGATTGCATTTAGTGATGACTGCCTATGTCCAGGAGGGTTGTGAGCACTATTCCTATTAAGAATTAACCATGCCCCATCCACTCATACAGTTTCCTCTTGAGCAGTGTCATAGAGGTGCTCTCTCGCACATAAATTGGTGGCCTGTTCCAATGACGTGGCAGTCCCTGGGAGATAAATCTGTCCCTCCACCATGTCCTATTTAAGTCACAGGCCATATTTAAGTCCCTGAAACAGGTAACCCTAGACCCATTTGAGTTACAGATATGCAGTAAGTTCATTAGTTGTGGGTCTTGGGTTGCTCTGTAGGCCAGGCGTAAGTCTCCCTTAAGAAGTTTATACAATACGGAGTATAGTGACAGGGATTTTAATCCATCCGTATAAGGCACATGCTGGAGACCCTTGACCTTCTTTGTTAAAAACCTCTAAGGTCTCTCTAATTGTTGTAGGTGCTTAGTATGGTACATACCAAATGGGATGTTATACTCAATTGTGGGCCGAATAAGTGCCGATTATGGGGGGGGGGGTTATAACTTCTTTTGCTCTCAAGGCGATGCCTTTACTAATCAAGGGAACTATGTGGAAAGCTTTCTTTACAGTGCTAGGTATGTGGTGGTTGAAGTTAAGGTCATGGTCAGCCTGTGATCCCAGGTCCCTTAACACTTCATGGGTACCTAGGGTATTGTTATTGATTTGATAGTGTGAAGGGACATTGTTTATGCCAAAAGGGAATGATGATGCATTTCTTTGCATTCGGTTTGAGACCATGACTAATACACCAATCATTTTGTGAGACCATCCTGGAGTATATGGACATCATTTGGGGATTCAGTGAGTGCACCTAATTCGCAGTTTATCTGCAAAATGGTCAGCCACAGCCCTTTAGTTCTGACCTGAACTTCTGAGAAGTATATACTAAACAGAAGAGGGCTCAGCACCGACCCCTGTGGGGCACCCCATTGGTAACAGGTCTGCTGGTTGATGTGGAGTCACCCATTTTGGTAGTGTGTGTCCAGTTTGTGAGCCAGTTGGCAACCCATTTTACAATGAAGGGATTTACATTCAGTTTGCTAAGTTTATCTGTAATGCCTGAATGTGGGATTGTTTGAAAAGTTTCAAAGAAATCCACTAGATTTAACAGGCAGGATCTGCCCTTCACAAAGCAGAATTGGGTAGGATCCAGGGTTTGGAGGTCAACTATCTCTTTATATGGTCCAAAATGATATGTGCCATGATCTTATAGGTGATGCTGGTCAGGCTTATGGGTCTGTAATTCCCCGGGTCTGCTGCTAGGCAACCTTTGTGGAGGGGAGTAATTGTAGCTGTTCTCCATTCCGCAGGAACAAAGCACGTGGTTAGCCTATGATTGAAAAGAGTACTTAGTGGTGATGCTAGTTCATGTTTTAGTCTATTTAAAAGACAGTCTGGGATGTCATCTGGTCCCATAGAGGCCATGCTCTTTGCCTTGGACAGGGCTTTGAGGACCTACTTTTCAGATATGTAAAGTGTGGGGGGTTTGGGGGAGGGTTTGTTGCAAGTTCTTTGTATGATAACAGATAAATAAGGCTCAATGTCTTCCCAGCACTCCACTTAATGTTAATACTTTCATTGTTAATTGCTCAGTCTTGTCTTTTAAACATTTTCATAAAGACTTTTCTTTTTATTCCTTTTTTGGTTTCACTAGCAGGAAGGTTCTCCTTCATAAGTGTTTCAGTATGTAGTTCTTGCCTCCTCGTATAGCTCGAGCAGCCCACATCCCTTCATAATTTCCTGGACACCCAAGGCATTATTGTTAAGGAAGGCAGGAGTCGTCGTCTGTCACATTTGCTTTGTTGCTGCATTAGGGTGGATGGGTACAGGCACTTCAAATCTTTTGTCACGTTATGTATGGTTCTCGCAAAAAAACAAACAAAAGGTAGTACTGCTTGATTTCTCCCAATCTTTGATGGAATTAAACAGAAAAACAGGCTCAGCTGAGGGTTTCCAGTGTCAGTTGATTTGCAAAATGTGCCGTACTGCAATTCCAGATGTTTGGAAATCTACCCAGAGGGGCCATACTGGTGATGAGTTACAGACAGAGGCGAAAGTTCACGTAAGTAATAACTGATTTCATAAACAGCAGATTGCTGACAGAAAAGAGATAGTTTAGAAAAAGATGTCTGTTGTTTTAAGGAGTAAATAACATTTACTATAATCGACGGTATTATTTTGCTTAAAGTAGTATCCTGTACAGGTCTTAAAAAATACTTTCAGGTCATTTAAGTGTTTAGACTGCTTTTGTTACTTCTCTCATGATGAGACCTTTCTGACCATTGGAATGTAACAGTGCAATTAAGCCTTTTTGCAGGCAGCTTTGTGGTTCAGGATCTGTTAGCCATTAGAGATTTGTAGAAAGGTAATTTACTTGCCAGTAGCAGAGAGCAGGTCATTTTCTGAGCACAAGGTCCAAGACTGTGGCAAGTTCAGCAAGAAATGGCAGGTATCAGGAACTTTAGTATATTTGAATAGTTTGGAAGACTGTATGAATGAACCCATCTCTTGTGTTTAGCATCTGGGTGAAACAGTAGTTTTAGAAGTTACAGGCTGTTCTGTCTTACACCCCTACTCACCTGTTAAATATATAGGAAAAAGGGTAGATACTGCCCAATGCATTAAAAACTATTTTTTATCACATTAAATGGCACTACTGCTGACACACTGAGAGTTATGGGAAAAATTAAGGTTTGTGAGCAAAGGAAGCTGAAAGAATGATATTCGTTTGGAGCGAGTTCCAAAACTAGGATAACTACTTACGGGACCATGAACACCTTAAGAGGTTCTGGTGGCAGACATCACTATGCTAAGCAAGGCTTGATCTTTCTACTGTGGTAAAGTACAAGACAAGTTGCAGGTTTAAGATGGACAAACGAGTAGACTTACTGCAGGTGAAGATTGTAAAGCATTGATTGAACACTTTGGGTGATTAGTTAGCTGGCTGGCTGCCAATCTAGTAGGTGAAAATACATTTCAGAAAGAGGTGAGTAAGCCTCTGTTTATGATCCACCGATACATAGAAATGGAGACATTTTGAAAAACAAACTGTGCCTTTAATGATGCAAAGAGAAAAGCATCCTACAATAAGTGTACAGACAACACAGGCATAACTCGCACCTTTTTCCTCCTAATTTTAATTTTCATGATTTTCTTATAGCTTTAAATATTGACAGAGATTCATAAAGATTTCCACAAAGTATAGACTTACATGTACACTTAGTGTTGTCTTTGAGTGATTAGAAAGCACAAAAAATGTGGTAGGGATGTTCTTGAATACATATTGTGTACACTTAGTGTAGGCGTTAATGAATCTGGTCCCATGTGTTCATATGGGTTGGTGTATTTTGTTTTTGAGCTACCAGATGCAGATTTAATTTTTTTTTAACTTTTTTTTTTTGAGGGTTCATTTCACATATGCTTATACCTTAGGAATTTACTTCATTTGTGTTTTTCTCTCAACCCACTGACAATAATGAGTGAAATTACACTGGATATTTTTGGCATGGTCCTTTATTTTCCGTAGGCTGAGTTTTGTAGCAGTTTAGTAATACACTGGTAGGGAAGGATATATTTTCCTTTCATCTCAGCATAGATAGATGAGGAAGCTGCAGATGTGCTTAGATTTGTAAGACCCCAAAGAACAGATCCTCCTGAGTTGTGTGACCCAGACAGACATTGTCTGCCCTCTGGTGTACATGCTTCCTGTTATTGTACATCTGACATCTTTTCTCATCTTAACGGCTCTCATTATCCTTATGTTTCGTTCTGTGATGCAATGACTTTAATCTGTGTAGTTTGTTTTCTTGACTGGATTTTCATAGCGTACAAGGAAGAGTGCTTCCACAAAGTATGTCTCATGGGAATGTACTTTACAAAACAGCTGCATTAGTCAAATTGCATTGCATTAAAAGAGAGATACAGCCAGTGGCGTCTTTGATTTTTAATATAATGTTGTCATAATGTCTGATGTTCTTCATCTCACATTGCTGCAGTCATAACCTGTGGGTAGTCCGCTGTCCTCGGTCGGCCCGAATACCAAAGTGTTAGGCTGGCGTCGGTCATGGTCGCTCAGATCTGACGTCAGTATGCCGTGGTACTAAAGCGCATGACCGACGCCATATCCCCAGTCTTTCTTGCCGCATGGTCCGAAGCAGAAGCAGCGTTTGCAAGTGCCGTTCGGCGTCCTGAAATTTTCGTATTCTGAGTTTCAGACCGAAGACCAAGTTGGGCTAAGTACCCCGTTGAGGAATATTTTTGTCTTTTCTTGCCTCAGTTAAATCCGGATGTCAGAAAAAGTGAATAATTGTATTTCTTGTGGGAAACAGATACCTCATAGGGATTACCACTCTCTCTGTATTCCTTGCTTGGGGCCTGAGCACGACGTAGTCGGTTGTCGCTTTTGTGCTAGGTTTAATAAGCGCACCATTAAGCAGGTTAGATTGTGCTAGGCTTGTCTTGATGGCGGTGTAACTACAATATGCCGTCGAACCCTCCAACGCCCGCTACCGCTAAGAAGCGTAAGGAAAAATCGTTAAAGTCCAAGCAGGATGAGTCGTCCGTTACGGACGCCGGTTCTTTAGAAACTACGGTGGAATCTGTGGATCCAGCCGAGGTTTCAGCTGAGTCTCAGGGGGAGCCTTTAATTTTGCAGGATGTGGCCTCTCAGGAGTCGGGTCAGGCTGAGGGGGCCTCTCAGGTCTCTGTAGTCCCTTCTTTGCATAAGGTGGTTAGGCCTTCTACTTCTGTCTCTAAGGCACCTTCCAAGGTCAGGCCTGGTTTGTCTTCCTCTGGCGTCAGCCCTAGTTCTGCAGGTTCTGTGCCTAAAAAACATATGCTGAAAATGGCAGAGGATTTGATTTTCTTAATCAGGGGTTCTATGCCCCCTCCAGATAAGAGGCCTAGGGTGGAGCCAGAGGTGGAAGGATTGGAGCATTCCTCAGATTACTCGGAGTCTTCAGCTGAAGACATTCAGGATTTTCCTCCTTATTCTGATTCAGATGCAGAGGATTCTAGTCCTTCTGCTTCCCCTCCAGAGGATTTTTCTTTTTCTGAAACCCTGCATTCCATGAGGGAGCATTTTAAGTGGGAAGGTCAGGATTTCTCAGATTCTCGAAAGAGACTTAGGGAATTTTTGTTTTTACCACAGCATAGGCCCTTGGGTATACCCTCTGTTTTGGATGTTGTTCAGGATGTTTTCTCTGAAGCTTCCCTTAATCCTGATTCTTTGCCTCCTGCCCCGGTCAAGCCAGACAGGTATTACAGAGTGCCAGAGGCTCATAAATATTTGTATAAGAGCCCAAGAGCTGATCCGAAAACTATTAGCCAGGGACCTAAGGGTGTCAGGGCTTCTGTTGTAAAGAATCCAGTTCCTATGGATAAAGATTCTAGAGCTTTGGATAGGTGGGGTAAAAAAGTGTATACCTCTTCCACTCTAGCAATGAGGGCTTTGAATTGCCAGTTTCATATGCTGAAGTACCAGAATTTTCTCCTAAGTCAGTTAAAATCTAAGGTAGATGCTTTGGCAGAGGGCATAGAGTGTAAGGAATTGCAGGATTTAGTTCATGCCTCTGATCAGGTGGGTAAGCATTCTTTGCAGTGTGGTTTTGATGCTCTTCAGGCTTCTTCCAGGGTGGCTGCCACTGGATCAGTTATTCGTAGGCACGCCTGGCTTAAGGATCAGAACTTGTCAGAGCATGTAAAAGCTCAAATTTTGGATGCTCCCCTTCAATCTGAAGTTCTGTTTGGCTCTCCTGTGGAGTCAGTTTTGAAAAAAATGGAAGACAAAGCTAAGTCTATGCAGACAGTTAAGGATTTTTTACAGGTGCAGCCCCCTAAGTTTAGCAGAAATTGGCCTACTAAGGGATGGGCTTATCCTTCTTCTGATTTACAGTCTAGGGGCAGATCTAGACGTGGTAGGGGCAGGGCTCATGCTCAGGGTTCTTTCAGGCCTAGGACGTGGAGTTCCCCTGCACAATCTTCAGGTGAGGGCAGGGGTCAGCCTTTTCGTAAACAGACCCAATGACCTGTATCTTCAGCTGCCAGATCCCTCCTGTCTGGCAGCTCCTCTGGGAGGAAAGTTGGCACTTTTCAGGCAAAATTGGCTTTTAGTCACCCAGGACAAATGGGTGTTGGACATTATAGACCAAGGCTACAAGTTTTATTTCCACACCTTGCCTCCTTTCAAAGGCATGCCAGACGTTCCTCCTCAGCAAAGGTTGGAGGCTCACAAACAGATTTCTTTGCTTTTAAAATGGGGGCTATCCAGGGGGTCCCTCCGTCAGAAGTGGGCCTAGGATTTTATTCACGCCTGTTTTTGGTACGAAAGAAAGGAAACACTTGGAGGCCAATTCTGGACTTATCTATTCTCAACACATACCTGGACATTCCCAAATTCAAGATGTTAACTTTGCAACAGCTTTTGCCTCTGCTAGGCAAAGATCACTGGATGGTAACTCTGGATCTCAAAGAGGCTTATCTTCACATTCCTATCAGGCCCAGCTGCAGGAGGTTCTTGCGTTTTTGGGCTGGCACTTTTCATTATCAGTTCTCTGCATTGCCCTTTGGCTTATCTACTGCGCCCAGGGTGTTCACAAAAGTCCTGGCTCGGTGATAGCCTTCTTAAGACTAAGGGGAATTCAAATTTATCCTTATTTGGACGATTGCCTGATTCTTGCTCAAGACAAAGTCGAGTTACTTCACCATCTTCAGTATGTTATGACAGTGTTAAGGTGCCTAGGGTATTCTGTGAACGAAACAAAGTCCAGTCTAGTACCCTCTCAGGACATGTGCTTTCTGGGTGTGAGACTGAACACAGCCTCTCAGATGGCGTTTTTGACCCCGGACAAACAAAGAAATCTTGCCCTTTACTTCCAACAATTATCTCTACGGTCCAGGCTGACTGCAAGGACAGTCCTTCAGGCCTTGGGGTTCATGGCATCTTGTATTCTGGTGCTTCCCAATGCCAAACTGCATATGAGGAAGCTACAATGGTATCTCAAAAGCGTATGGACTCAACACTGCCACGATTTGGACACTGTCATTCAGATAATAGCTTGCATCCAAAGGGAATTCTTGTGGTGGGCTCGGGAATGTCACCTAAACAAGGGAGTCTCTGTGACCCGACCAGAGGCGAGTCAGATCTTAACGACAGATGCCTCGGACATGGCTTGGGGAGCACACTTCAATGGGAAATGGGTTCAGGACACGTGGCCTCCCAGACTACAACATTGGCATATCAACATGAAGGAGATGTTAGCAGTCCAATTTGCCCTGATGGCCTTCAAGGATCTACTTCAACCAGGACAGGTGTTGATTCAAACAGACAACACAACAGTCATGTGGTACATCAACAAGCAAGGGGGAACCCATTCGTACCCTCTTTGCAGACAAGCTATGATTTTGTGGGAGACTGCTCTCAGTTTGCACATCACTCTTCAGGCAAGGTTTCTGCCGGGAGCACAGAACTCCTTAGCAGATGTTTTGAGCAGACAGATGGTGGATCCCCACGAGTGGAAATTGGATCCTCATGTATTTCAACAGTTGACGGTGGCTTGGGGAACTCCAGACATAGATCTGTTCGCTTCTCCACTAAATTTCCAACTGCCAAAGTTTTGCACAAAGCTGTTTCACCCAAAAGCTTGGAAAGTGGATGCTCTATCATTCAGTTGGAACAACCTTCACGTCTATGCCTTTCCTCCTCTGCCTCTTCTTCCCAAGGTGCTCTTGAAGGTCAGACAGGACAAGCCTTGCATGATTCTAATAGCTCCAGATTGGCCACGTCAGCACTGGTACCCTCTGCTGAGGAGTTTAGCAGGAGCCTCCTTGGCCTTTACCATCAGTTCCACACCTTTTGTCCCAGGCAAGCAATCATTTCGCAATGTCAGGATTCAGTCCCTGCATCTGACAGCTTGGTATATTCTGTTTTAGACCCTGGGGGCAGCTTCCTCAACAAGTTTTGAATGTCATTTTGGAGGCCAGGCGGCCTAGTACCAGGAAAGTTTATGCTGATAAATGGAGGAGATTTTTCTTTGGAGCAAAACAAAGAGCTTTGATGTCTCTGTGCCTAATTTGAGTGTTTCACTTCAGTATCTTACAGAATTATTAGACAAGGGTTTGTCTTTCTCCTCGGTAAAAGTTCATGCTGCAGCCATTTCTGCACACTATGACTGTGACCCACCTTTATTCTCTCACCCTTTGTTTAAGCAATTTCTTAGAGTGGCAAAAAACATAAGACCCCCACGTAGAGCTCCTACTCCTTCCTGGGATCTCAATTTTGTGTTGGAAAAGCTCACTTTACCTCCTTTTGAACCTGCAGCTACTACGGAGTTGAAGTTTTGTCTTGGAAGACTGCTTTTTTGTTGGCCATTACGTCTGCTAGAAGGGTATCTGAATTACAGGCTCTAATGGCAGTTGAACCCTTCTTGATATTTCATAAGGATAGGGTCTCCCTGCGTACTAACCCTACTTTTATGCCTAAGGTTGTTTCTAATGTGGCATTAAACCAATCTATTCATTTGCCTACATTTTATGCTGATCCCCAAAATAAAGGGGAAAAGATTTTGCACTCTTTGGATATTCACAGGCAGTTACGTTATTATTTGAGCAGAACCAAAGGGTTCAGACAGTCTCAGCAGTTGTTTATTTCTTTTGCTTTGGATTCTCAGGGGAAACCTGTTTCAAAACAAACTATTTCTAAGTGGATTGGCCATTGTATTGCTTTTTGTTATTCTCATCATGGTAAGGAGGTTCCGCTGGAATCAGACCTCATTCCACTAGGGCGACTGCCACTTCTACTGCTTTTTAAGGGAGTAGCTACTAAAGATATTTTGGAGGCAGCTACTTGGAGTTCAGTGCACACTTTTTCTAAACATTACCATCTTCCTCTTTATTCCAAATCTAGGGCTGGGTTTGCCACTGCAGTTTTACAGGGCATGTTAGCAGCTCCCAATGCTTTATGATTTTGCCAACCTCCCTTTACCTTTGCTTTGGGATTCTACCCACAGGTTATGACTGCAGCAATGTGAGATGAAGAACATAGTACAGTTTTGTACCTACCATAAATGTAGATGTTCGAAGATCCACATTGCTGCAGTCCAATTTACCCTCCCTCCTTCCCCTCTGTAGTTTGGGGTGGTTGTGTGGTTTGTGGTGTAAATATTGTTTCTACATGGGTGATTGGGTGTTTTTCCATTTTTGGCTATGGCCTTTCTTTTTAAGGCCTTCTGACATCTGGGGCAAGAAAGACTGGGGATATGGCATCGGTCATGCGCTTTAGTACCACGGCGTACTGACGTCAGATCTGAGCGACCATGACTGACGCCAGCCTAACACTTTGGTATTCTGGCCGACCGAGGACAGCGGACTACCCACAGGTTATGACTGCAGCAATGTGGATCTTCGAACATCTACATTTATGGTAGGTACAAAACTGTACTTTTCTGCTTTAGGCGAGACAAATGAAATAAATTCTAAAAATATTTTCTCGCTAGGAAGTGTATCGAAATGAACTGAAGTATTTGAAAAAATCTTTGGCAGCCGTAAGATGTACGCCTGATACATTGTATGTTCTGTCAGCTACATACCCACTTTCCTTTCCCCTTTGTTAGACTCTTTTTCAACTTTCAGAGTAAGTACATGGAACAAAAAAAAAAAAAATTGATTCATATTGTTGCCCAAATGCCTGGCATATAGGAAAGAAGAGAAACAATAGGACGTTCCACCATGGATCTCTCAATCCACGAGCATTTTATTAAAAGATGTTCTGAAAAATAAAACCAACTAAAAATTTATTTACAACACTTGGTCGCTGCTGTCCAGGAGGATGATCTGCCTGTGTATAAGCTATCCATTGTATTTCAGCAGTCTCTGTCCTGTTTTGTATATCGCCACCTCTTTGATCTTCCAAAATAATTTCCAATGCCATAAATTTAAAGGTATGACCTTTATTACCCATTATATGCTATGATAATGCACAGCCAGATCATCCTCCTGGACTCTGTGGGGTCATTCCAGTGAAACTTGTTTTAAAAGTGCAGTGACTACTTAGATGAATTTGATTGGTTGAGAAGTCTGTGGGTGTTGGCTCTGAACTGGAATGAGATTGGATCAATGAATATTGAAATTAAGGAAATGACGATACAGGAAGGCTATGATGAAGGCTGTATGCTGAAAGCGCTTATCTAGGCTTTCTTTGAAATACTCAGTTTTAAGTTTTGTGAAAATTTTTAGTTGGTTTTATTTTTCAGAACATCTTTTAATAAAATGCTCGTGGATAGAGAGTTCTGTGGTTGTACATCCTATTGTTTCTCTTCTTTCCTAAGTTTGTTTTATATTGGACTACCTTTAGTGAATCTACAGGATCGATAGATTTTCAAACGCCTGATATATAATTGAAAATTTTCTTCACTGAGCCATGAGGCGAGTTAAAATGCAGTGGAGTTTTACAGAGAAAACTGCAAAGGTCAGTTTGATGCACGCGTGCGCTCCTGTATATAAATGTATATATGTGTGTGTATGTATGGTATGTATATGTATATATATATATATATATATATATATATATATATATATATATATATTTATATTTATATGTGTGTGTGTGTGTATACACACACACACACACACACACCAGACTAAACATAAATGGGCTGCATTATGTAATTTGTGCGTGTGTATGCATACATACATAATGTATATGTATATACACACACACATATCTATCGATATATATAGATATATATAGATATATATATAGATATAAATATATATATATATATATATGGGTCATCTTCTATATCCTGAAAGCTGACATTACCGAAGACCAGATGATCGAATACTGAAAATCCTGAAAGTGCAGAATTTCAAGTCAGAGAGTACCGAATTTGTGAGGGTAGGTACTGTTTTGTGATTTAGTGGTGCGGTGTTCCTTTAAGAAGTGGTGCATTTTAGGTAATGTACATGGCAGAAGTTAGGTGTACTGTTGAAGGTTATTTCTGAGTTTTTTTTTTTTTTTTTTTTTAAGTTGTCAAATAAAGATTTTATTGTTGAGTGAGGGATGTGTGTTTTTCAGTAAGTTGTGTGAATGTTATGTACATACATACAAATATTTCAAGCGTGGGCATTAATGCCCTTCTGGCTTGCCAATGTACCAAAAACACTTGTTCCCATAGTAAGTGTCCAGGCTGCTCTTAAAAATATCTAAACTAGTATTTGCTTTAATGTAATTTGGTAGTCTGTTCCATGCATCAGCTGCTCTCTCACAGAACCAATCAGTACACTTCTCATTCCTATAGAATATTCTACATAGGTTATCTGATGATTCTCTAGTGCTTTTTGATAACCCCAAACAGTCCCAGAGGTAGTTATCTCTAAATGCCCTATGTACTTGAAGAAAATCTCCTCTTAGAAATCTGTAAGAGACACTGTACAAGTTCAGATATTTTAGTCTTTCATAATAGCTTAAATTTTCACATCCTTGGATGGTCTTGGTATATTTCCGTTGTATTCTTTCCAGGTTACTCATGCTTGTTTTCTTATAGGGTTTCCATATTGTTATTCCATACTCAAGTTTGGGTCTCATGTAAATAACAAACAGTGACTTCATTATTTTTCATTTCCTAGACTTTATAAATCTTTTTATACACCCTATAGTTCTGTAATTATCATTAACCAATTGGTTGATGTTAGAAAAACTCATAGCTGAATCTACCCATATACCCAGGTCCCTTAAACAAGTCTACATTTTCAATCAGTGTGTGCTGTATTAAATGTTCACCTTTCAGTTTGTCTCCCAAATCTCATATGCTTAGTTTTTGATGTATTTATCAACATATTATTCTCCTGTGCCTAAATGGTCAATTTAGTCAAGTTGTTTTGCAGACATGCCTTATCTGCAACACATGTAATCAGTTTACCCAATTTCAGGTTGTCTGCAAATAGACTGTAGAACACCTCAGATATGAAAGTTAGGTCTGAAAGGTGCAGTCTAAACAAGTAAGGGCCTAGGACAGAGTCCTTTGGGGACACCCTGACTGTAACCAAGGATTTCACCTGTCCAGTTGCTGTATGATACCTGCCATGTTCTATTTGTAAGCCATGCAGCTATCCATCTTATCAAGTGTACATCAATACCTAGTTGTACTAATTTACTGATCAGTGTTTAGTGTATGACCCTGTCAAATGCTGAAGTTAAATCTATATAAATTACATCACAGCACATTTTTTCATTCATAGCTGTTATTATATTGTTATAGAACATCATGTTACAGGTAGTAATAGATCTATTTTCAACATATGCATGCTGATACATGGTTTCAAGTCCCAACCTATCCAGTTCTGACAATAATTTATCCAATATTACCTTCTCCATTATTTTTCCACAACATGAAAGTAAACTTAAGGGACTGTATGACTCTGGCTTTGTCCTACCCCCCCAATCCCTTGAAGACAGGTTTAATAAGCGCATGTCTCCAATCTTGAGGAATCTCCCCATATTTATATGACCTAGTGAATAATAGATATAAAGGTACTGTAAGTTCTTGCTGAAGTGTTCTCAGGTCATTGTTAATTCCATCTCCTCCTTGCACTTTGTTTGGATTCAGTGTGTTCAGTTCTTTTTCAATGTAGTCCAATTTGATTCCGGTATCTGGGGTTACCTGGATGTCACTAAGACAACTTATCACCCTTTTGGGGACCCAGACTGTTTTGCATAAGATTTAGTAAATATATCTATAATCTGTTTTGTCTGAGAATAAATTTTAGAATCTGCACACAGTTTATCAATTTGTGCGTCTTTACTCCTTCCACATCTTATGTATCTGTAAAAAGGTTTCCTATTATGCTCAATATCTTTATATAAGTTTTCTTGATCTTGTCTCGCACTATGCTTAGTGTGTTTGTCCAGCTTGTTTATTTCAGTTTTAAAAGTTGTAGTTCGACCTCGCTTCCATTTCTTATATTTTTTTCTCTCGCCTTAATCAGATTTCTTGTTCTCATGGAAGTAGACCCCTCTGATGTTGCATGCCTAGATCTTGATATTTGCGATGCCGGTATAACTGAGTAGTGGTGGATGTTTGTGTTGGCAGGATCCAGGTTTTTAGATGTGTGTTACTGAGATCGCTGCACAGTGGGGATTGGGAAAGTTACCTTTCCACCACTGTGGTGTGATCTCGGAGTTAGTATATTAAATTTGCAGGGGGTGTGGGGGGTGCAGGGGCACTTCCCCCCTGCTTAAGCATAGAGATGTCAGCAGTTTATTTTGTATGTTTTGGTTTGTGTTTTGTGGCATAGGGTGGTAGGGTTCTGTTTTAGGAGTTGATATTGCATACGTTCTGTATATTGTTTTTGCATACTTTTGGTCTCAGTTTTCCTGTCTTCAGTAATGTCAGCTTTCGGGATATAGAAGTAGGTGTGCGTGAATGTGTGTGTGTGTGTGTGTGTGTGTGTGTGTGTGTGTGTGTGTGTGTGTGTGTGTGTGTGTGTGTGTGTGTGTGTGTATTATATATATATATATATATATATATATATATATATATATATGTAATGTATACGTGTGTATGTGTGTATATATATATATATATATATATATATATATATATATAGATATAGATAGATAGGTGTGTGTGTGCATGTGTGTGTTTGTGTGGAGATGCATATATATGTATGTATGTGCATGAGTGTGTCAGTGTGTGTATCTATTTGTGTGTGTGTGTGTGTGTGTGTGTCTGTGTGTGTGTATGTATAGATATATATATATATATATATATATATATATATGTATATGTATGTGTATGTGTGTGTGTGTGTGTATATACTTACACACACGTGCACACATGTACATGTCTGAGTGTCGCCTGTACTACACTAAAATACATTCTTTTTGAATACATTTTGTTTGAATTAAAGTTTTATGTTGAGCAGTACATTTAGGTTTGAGTAACCATCACTGCTGTTATAAGTGACATGTCATTTAGCAGCCCCTTGTTCAGGTAGGAGACAGCACTTCAGTGAACTCAAATCTTTCATCAGTTATCTTCGTGTGAAAAAAATGAAAGGTAATTAACGTACTACAAAGGCCGAACAGTGGCCTACAGATGAGTGGGTCGGCTGTTTTGTGATCTTTGTAATTCCAAGACACTCCTGGCTGAGGTGATAGCTTACTCCACCCTCTCTCTCACCTTGTCTTTAACTCATTGTCCTTCTACCCACGAATGTTAGCTCATTTTCAAAGTTATATTAACTACTGTACTTGTTATCGTTGTCACTATGCTATTTTATTTTTATACTTGGCACACTGTGTATAAAATGTAGGTGCAGTTAACTGCTTTATACCTTCACTCTAAATGTGTACTGTATTTAAGTACAGATGGAGTTATTTCTTTAACTACTGTTTTCATACCTCTCAACATCTTACCACAAGAAGTCTGGACAATGCCTGAAATAATTAAGGGACAAAGATCCAAAAACCAGGCTGATTTTAAATACCACTCTTAAAAATGTGCAAAGTTGTTAGAATAACAGCATGTGTGTTAGCAATCATTTTCTGAAGGACGCAAAGTCTAAAACTCAAATGTATGTCATTATTTAGTGACTTCAATCCTAAGTGATTTGCCAGAAAATCACGTGTTTTATGAGGAACTGACCAAAAATGTGAGGCAAAAATCTGGAGAATTGAGAGGTATGACTGTATTACAACTTTGTTTATGTACTATACCTGTAAATTTTGATGGAGTTTTGACTATGTACTGTGTTTTAGAAATTGTTTTCCCTAGGCCCCTACTGAAAAAAGGACTTTCACCCAGTGTGGTCAACAAATGATAAATACATTAAAGTTCTACATATATTTATAATTTATTCAAAACATAATGCAAACATTACCTGCACTATGCAAACTCTTAGTACTATCTTAATAATTTAAGCCTGTGAAACTAAAAAACAATAGTTCTGCTTACCTTGTTTCTCTTTGAGAAATTGGCAATTTTAACTGCTGTCACCTTATTATCTAAAATTAATCTGTAATCTCTACATCTGTAAATGTTTAATTTCTGCAGTACCCTTGTGTTAGAGTTTATATTTTTTGGCTCCCCTGAAAAACTGTGTTGATCTTAAAGGCAGTAGCTTCTAATATGAAACCTTGTAATCCCAGTACAGAAGCTTCTAATATGAAACCTTGTAATCCCAGTACATACACCTCAGATGCCTGGTCACACAACCTCATACGAGTGTTGAGAGACTGGGAACAGTGCACATAATATTTACAAATATGCACACTTGTGCACTTCTGTGTGTCTGTGCACCAAGGTGTTAGTGTTGTAGAATTCTAAACACATTGTTTAAATTTCAGTAAGGAACGGTCACTTGCCAGGGTTTGTCTCTCTGACAGTTGTACAGAAATATTGACCTCCTGAGTGACTGACAATTTGCTTCAAGTTCAAACATTTAAACTAAAATCTGCATGTAGTTTGGGCAAGAAATGACAAGCCAGCCCCTTCTAAAGGACCTGTTGTCGTCTGCTTTGCTGAAGTTGCTTGGCATCCTGCTCAGATGGCAGGAATCGCCTCAAAGAAAAAAGTTTGTACCATCTATAATTCAAACAATGCCTAAGCAGAAGGTTTTGTATTTGTTTCATATATATATATATATATATATATATATATATATATATATATACAAACTGCGGTGGTGGTGCTGCGGTAGCGTTGTCACCTCGCAGTAAGACGCTGTTCGGTTCGATTCTCAGCTAGAGCATCTTCTGTGTGGAGACATGCGTGAATGGGTGTACTTTCGTTGAAGGTTGTGCGTCAGAGCTGGCAACTCGGTACTGATTCTCAGCTAGACCATCTTCTGTGTGGAGACGTGTGAATGGGCGTACCTTCGTTGAAGGTTATGCGTCAGAGCTGGCAACTCGCTACATAAAAATCTACTGCCAATCATTAGCGGACCGGAGTTCTGCTGTGGCGACCCCTAACTGGGAAAAAGCCGAAAGACACAAACAAACGTGTGTGTGTGTGTGTGTGTGTGTGTGTGTGTGTGTGTGTGTGTGTGTGTGTGTGTGTGTGTGTGTGTGTGTGTGTGTGTGTGTGTGTGTGTGTGTGTATATGTATATATATATATATATATATATATATATATATATATATATATATACACATATACACATATATATATATATATATATATATATATATATGGGGTCTATATTATATATATATATATATATACACACATACACATATATATATATATATATATATATATATATATATATATATATATATATATATATATATATATATATATATATATATATATATATATATATATATATATATATATATATATATATATATATATATAGGTCTGATTATATAGTCGAAGTTTCAAAACTTTGAACCTCACATGAGCGAACTCATATGAGGGAAGTTGGAAACATCGACTATATAATAAAAAAACAAAAAAAGAAAACTTACATTAACGCTCTGAGCAGGGGGGCAAGCACCCCTGCTCCCCCACACCCTCCCTACTTAAATATACCAACTCCAAGAACGCACTTCAGTGCAGAAAGGGAAATTTTCCCATTCTGCACATGAAAAGTCGTTGACTTTCACCTTTGACCTTTCCGACGTTCGATCATATGATGTCGACCATCTATGATTCGAATATTGGAACGTTCGGTCATCTAATATAGACCCTAGATATATATATATATATATATATATATATATATATATGTGTGTGTGTGTGTGTGTTTGTAATTAGAACTTAATCGCCATGTTGGGAATTCCTAGCTGGAGAGACGTCTGAAGGATCACCACTTGTATATCCAGGGGCTGTTTGTTGGTTCAGCAGCACTGATACAGTGTCAGAGGTACTGGGTTTGAGCCCCAAGTGAGAGCTAAGGTTATCCTTTCAGTGCCAATGCAGAGGACTTTTTCTGTAGGTGTGTGTGTGTAGTTTTCTGTCAGTGTAGATTCTGCTTCATCTGACCTAAAGTACATAATAATTAAAATTCTCCCAAGTGAAATTTGCTTACCCTTTTGTATAAGTTTGCTGTTCCTTTACAAAATAAACCTGTCAGTTTTCTTATTCTATCCACGTTACCTGTGCTGGAGATTTGATTAGCATATTTTGGCTGTGGAATTCTGTTTTTGTGTCTGTTAACGTGGTTTATTACAGTTTTGAAAGCTGATAGAACAACAAACTTGCATTTTATGACCACTGTCTAGGAGTAAGCACTAAACAAGCTACAGCTTTCAAACTATAAAACCCTCCACACTAGTACACTTTCTTTTATTTTTTTGTGTCTGATAGTACATTAGAGTAATAAAAGGACTTGTATGAGTATGACAGGACTAAATCTTTAACAACTGTAAGTCATGTAATGCTACTACACTTTTTTTTTTTGTCTGTAAAAGCTCAGTGTACTGCAAAGAATGATGTAGCCAATTTCATGGCATAGAGGAATAGTCTTAACTGCAGCCCAGGTGAACCGGGGTTGATTTATGGCATAGACATCTGCAGTGCTGGTAGGGAGGGATGGCGGGGAATTCATGTAGCATTCCCTGTGGGTTGGCATGTTCCATAGAAGGAAATAGCCCTTGGATATAACAGACAAATGTGAGGGGTTAAAGCAAGGGGTAGGACGTAAATGAAAAAATCCTCCATTGGAAGAAGTCAACAGTACAATCCACAGGACATCCATAGGTTCCATGCTGGCTCACTCATAGAACAGAGATAGTATGAGGGCTACAGGGGAGGGTGGTATGCCCTGCAGTGGTTCTATGCTGGCACGGTCTTAGAACGGAGGTAGTATGGGGGCTGGTACACCCTGCAGTGGTTCCATGCTGGCTCAGTCTTGGAATGGTGATAGTGTGTGGGCTGTAGGAGAGGCTAGTAGACCCTGCAGTGGAAGGGGGAGGGGAGCACTTGGTTATGTTCAAAGAAAAGAAGATGGATGAAAAAAATGTACATGAATGTTTTGACCTCCATTTGTAACACCTTTGTGTTATGCTTAGGAACCTGGTCATAATCGTCTATATTGAAAGTAGCTAAGCATTCGTTTTTTTTAACATAGCTGTATGTGAAGCCTTATGCACAAAGTCTGGGTATATTTGAGACATGCACTGTGGTCTCTCCATCTGTGCATTTTATTGCGTATTAATAAATAGCGTCATTTAGTTCTCAGGTACAGATGATAACTAAACTTGTTCTGTGCTCTGTTTGCAGGTTGATGGAGATGGTTTACCACCAGAGCACACTGTTAGTCAGTATGAGACGTGTAAAATTAGGACCATCAAAGCTGGAACTTTGGAGAAGCTAGTGGAAAACTTGCTGACAGCTTTTGGAGATAATGACTTCACTTACATAAGCATCTTTCTTGCTACTTACAGAGCTTTTGCCTCAACCAAGGATGTGCTCGAGTTACTGTTAAACACGTAAGTTCACTGCCACGTTTCCTTTGTTGTTTGTATTTACTTATTTATTTATTTCATTTGTTTGAACTTTTTAGCTGGGAATGCCCAACATTGAGGCCCCATTTTCAGTGGAGCCTTTGCAGTACAACTACGCAGTAACAAGCTAGCATGTTATAGTAGACATTATGCAGTTAAGTAATGTACAAGGGAGAATTCAACTAAAGTAAATAGCATAGTCTGGCAATTGGCTCAGAGGTTAATATTGCAAGCTGTAGTTCATGTGGTGGAGGGTTTGATTCTCGCAGCTGTCGTTTTCTCCCTGTGTGAACTTCAGCAAGTCACTTAACTAGACATTGCACTCAGGTCATCCTTGAAAAGGGACTTGTGTGTCCAGTGGGCCTACCTGGTTAACAAATAAGATTGGTATGCATATTTATTGTGCTTTGTACATTTGTATTGCTTAAGTACAGCTGTGAGCATGAAAAAGTGTAAAGTGACTATCAGAAAAGATAGGTGGGGGATGATTTGTTAGGTGCCTAATTTTTAAACAGTGAAAATGTTTACATGTTTACCAAAACAGTGTCTGTCAGAGTTTTTCTTTCTACAGCAGAATGTACTTAATCCCTAGTGGGTGCAATAAAAAGTGGCATTCAGTCATATTTTGATTCCAAACTGCAAGCAACTTGTGCATCTTTTCTTCAGTAGTGGGAACATTATTTAAATCTGCACTGTGTACCTCATATTATCTTGTGTAAGTGGAACCCTCCCACACAGATAAAACTGACAGCATGCAAAGCCAATAAGGTAGCACGGTGTGGGCTTGGCATTCTGCAGGACTAGTAAAGTCATTAATTTCAGTAACCTACTACTGCTGTGTTCAGCAGCTGGAAAACAGATGTTTGATTCATCTCAAAAGTTTTTTTTCCCCATAAATTACATTAATTCCACCCTAGGGTTACCACTTTTTCAAATGCTCAAAGTGAGACTTTTTTTTTTTTTTTTTAGAAACGTGAGATTTTGCAGGACAAAACATACCCATGGCTTGCCCAAAGCTCATTGGCCAGGGCATCAGGAAACTTCCCCTTCTCTTTTCAATAGGTGCTGTCAGATCTTTTACATCCATCTGAGCTGCCACCAACTCAGGCAGATGGGGGCCTCTGTTTAAACTCTAATCCAAAGGGCGACACATGCGGGAGTCAAGCACCCCTCCCCCTTTATGCTGCACTGCATTTTTTTTTTTTGAAGGACACAACAGGCCAAATAAGGACTGTACTCCACAAAGAGGGATGAGTGGTAACCCTATATCCTGTTTTTATACTACTTGGTGGTGTTGTCGTAAGATATGAAACTAGCGGGTTTAGGTCCTTATTGTGGGTAGTGGGGTTTGACAGGGAAATGACGACTTGTGTTTTCTACTAAATGACAAAAAGGCAGCAGCTTGACTAATGTCAACAAATGTATAACTATAGGAAGATATGTAGAAGAGAGAGATAGCTTTCTTATGTAAAAGCTCAGAATCGTATCCACCTGGTGAGAAGCTTTAATGTGAATTTCCATGCAGTCTATTATTGGGATCTAATCATATCAATGTCAGTATTCTGTAACCTTCCGTCCATGGTTGGTGCAATGTAAAAAAAAAAAAAAAATTCCTTTTCGAGGTTTACAGCATGCAATAAAACAAAATGATTTTGTTAACTGGGTTAATCCCACACCAAACCCAATGTCCTGCTTCATGGGAGACCCAGCAAGAAAGTAGCTCCACATTACAAACCTAGGAAGCAGTCTTGTTAAGAAGTAGTCTTTGAGAGGCAAGAGGAGAGTCTTCTGTCGAGAGAAGACCCTTATGGATACAGAGAAAACATACAATCAAGAAGTATCTGGAGAGCAGGATCGAACCCTGCACCCTAGAGAAGAGAGCAGCATTAACCACGAGTTACCCAGTGTAGTGCATTGATTTTCATTTTGTTTTACTTTGCTTTTCTGAAGGTTTTTTTTTTTTTTTTTTACCTGCTTTAGTTAGATGGTGGTAAGCACCCCATGACACAAAGAGCATCGTTAGCAATCACCCCTTTACGTCATTATGGCTCTAACTGAAATTTCAGGTCACATCTAATTTACTCTGGATGGTCTGGGTGTGACTTGATGGTTTTACTTTGTTTAATGTAAGGTCATCCAACTGTAGAGTGACATGTCTGATGAAAACACACACGCATTTATAGCAGACATGTAAGCAGAGGGATTTTTTTGATGTGATGGCTTTATGCTGTTCTTGTGCTGTCTACTTTTGTGTAAATTACCAGAGCAACACAGATACTCCAGTTGTATTTACTGAGCTGGCAGTTTAATGCTGAGGATTTAAGGCTTGTGAGCTGTTAATTAACTTCTTTAGTCGTGGGTTTGCTTCCCTCAGTCTCCATTTTCCCACTTTGTAAGTCTGAACAAGTCACGTGACCACATAGTACTAGTGAACTCTGAAAAGAAACGTGTGTGTGTGTGTGTGTGTGTGTGTGTGTGTGTGTGTGTGTGTGTGTGTGTGTGTGTGTGTGTGCGTGCATGTGTATGTGTGATTTTAGTGCATTTATGTGGTTAATAAATATGTTTCATTCTTATTACAGACTCTGGTTTGTAACTGTGAGGTGGGAATCAGGGTGACTCTGGGATTAACTGTAATGGAAAATTTAGTGGCCTAACTGCAGAGTCCGTTAAGATTCACTGTTCCATGAAAAGTGGGGATAAAACAGATATGATATTTCACAGCTAGAAGTTAAATCTTGATTAACATGAAATGTTGCTGAATACCCCAGTCTTTAAAAATAAAAAGTTGCCTGTTTGTAGGGTATCGTGAACTTTAGTTTGGTGTTGGAGAGAGAGCCACACTTCGGGTACTGTGGATGTATTTTTCAAGCCTTCAAAAGTCGTTTCAGTCCGTCACTTGTTATTATCCATTAAGTTATATAAAACTTGTATTATTTAGTGTTATTCACTAAATGTGGTGGAAAAAGTTAAAAGCAGTCAAACACTATGTGAAACAACATTTCACCCGTAGAAATAGTAAGTGTTTTGAATCAGGAGATAAAATAAGGTAGCGGTGTCTTTCGGTGCCTCTTTAAAGTTCTGTTCTTATTCCAAAATTGACAGCACTGGAAAAGACCAGGGTTTTTGGTAGTTTCTTTTGTAGCTCAGGGTGTTTTTTCAACTTAGACATGTAAACAAAAAAAAAAAAAATGTTAAGAGTTAAGGAACCGGACTTCTCAATCTGTAGAGTTCTGAATGCAAAAGTGACTTTCGCCTTCCATTTAAAGTTGCATTTAACATAGTCATAAGGGCACACAGTCTTCAAGAACTGCACAGAAAGACTGGAGTTGATTTGACAGTTATAAATCATTTTAATGTGACACCATTGCAGTCTATCTGGCTCTTTAATGGAGTCAACCTAGTAAATTAAGCTATGTGGTTTAAATCAGTCACTGTAGATTAGATTAAGTTATGAAATGAGCAAAGTAGGCACTTTCTAGAGTCCTCCTCCCCCCACATACACATGATTTGACAAGTAAGAGATCTCTTGAAATGTAAGAACCTCCCGGGAGTCAGGAGTAAGTGGCCAGCCCCTTAGCACATGTGGTTTGTGTGTTTTACAGCTTCATTTCATAGTGGCATTTGCTGTTTCTTTTTCTGTCTGACTTGTTTAGTGTAGAAATCCATCTTAATTCATGAATGCAGATAAACTACATATCAGGAGATGCAGTTTTATTCCCATTTTCACGTGAACAAAGGTCCCGCTTAGGTTACAGAATTAATCTTGACCATGTTTAGTTTCACAATTGGGTCTAGGCCGGTTTTATTTTTACCTTCTTTATATCACGTATCCATATCGACCTTCATACGTGCAGAGCTTCTTCTCTTCACTTTGCTCCTCCTTATGGAACAATACCGCCATACCCTTCATTAGGGAGTGGAACAATTTGGATAGGGTACAGTGCGCTTTACATATCTGTATAGTTAAGTAACTGATCCCCTGTTAGAAGGGTAGGCCTATGCAAAATGAGGAATAAGCCTGTAGCGTTCGAAAGACATGCATGTGTAAATGGGCGTGCCTTTGTTGAAGGTTGGGCGTCGAGCTGGCACCTCGGCGTTTCATAAAAAAATTTACTGCCAATCATTAGCGGACTGGAGTTCCGCTGTGGCGACCCCTTACCGGGAAATAGCCGAAAGACAAACAACAACAATCTGTCAGAAGTCAAGTTCTTTGTATCTTTGGTGCAGGTCAGTTTTTACACGTATGCATATCTGAGCATTTTGGTGCATTTCATTATACTCACACACGTATATGCAAGCATGGTAGGAGGTCAAAATCATTAGTGTTAGACTATGCAATAATCAAAAAAGAATTAATTGAAAGTCAAGCAGCAGAATTCAGTTTTTATCTGTGTGGAGTTCAAGCCCCCTTGCACATCCCACACTCGCTGATATACACTCACTTAAACATTGCACTACAGTGTGGAAAGGGCAAATTCCCAATCCCAGCTGTACCACAGTCTTGGTAAAGGCCAGCAATTGGAGGTACCTGCATATTTGTCTTTGCTTATTTCAACCACCTGGCAGGTCGACCACATGAATGACACACATATATGTTTATGTGAATGTGTGTGTATTAATGTGTGTGTGTGTGTGTATGTATATGTGTGTGTGTGTATATATATATATATATATATATATATATATATATATATATATATATATATATATATATATATATATACACATATACATATACATGCATGTATGTATGTAGTATTTTAGAGTACACAGTCTGGCCATGCTTTTAAAGGAAACTGCAGTATCCTCACAAAGCTGGGAGAATGTGGACCATGTTTAGTGTTGAACTCTGGAGTTAGTAGGCATTAACTGTAATCAGTAAGCTATACTATGCTGCTTTAAGAACGTTTACTTGCATATCTTTTAATGTTTTTGCTTAACAGCATCAGTCTTCTACATGATTTTCTTTGGACAGATTTTTCCAATTTTTTGTACCGACAGTGTTTAAATGTATTAGGTGGTGAATGCATGAACTCCTTTGTTTTGCAGATTTGGAAGTCAAGATGCCTTGAGCTGTGATAGCAGAGATGACCACAACATGTCAGAGTCAAAGAATGTGCTCAGAAAGTAAGTATAAGGGTTGTTTTGGCCCGTCTTGTGCGTGTGCATAGCCAGGAATGACAGGCAAAGTGAGAAGGTTTACTTTTCCTTAAAAGATGCACACACCCCACACCTCTACTTCATAACATGATATAACAGATGAAGTCCTGGATGTGAGGAGTTATGTTTGCTTTTTTTCAGGTTTACATCGAAGCTTTTACATGTGGCCTCTTACTGTCACTGTTGTATGCTACGGTTTGTTGTTCAGCTCTATGTTGGATTATTTATCACCTGTGCAGTTGTAATTATTTACTTTACTCACCCCTGATTCATACTTCAAGATGTATGCATAAATACCTACTGTACCTGCCTAGCTGTCTGACATGATGAAGTAGATGAATGTTGAGAACCTCATGAAATCCCTAGATGTACAAATTTTGAGGTGTGCCTCAGGCTTGGGACTGTACCAAAATAGTTATTGACAACCAGTGATGCAGAAAACAGAAATCAGAAGTAATTGTAGCAGGCTCTGTTCTATTAGTGCAGAACACTGACTTGACAGTATGCTACCAGCTAATTTAAGTTTTACGTTTTACTGTAACCTCATGAGTGTTGTTTGAATTCAGTGCGTGATTATAGTTCAATATATCTGTTCAAATGGATATCCTCTGTAAGCAGATTCATTCAAGCGTCAGCTCCCACAGTGGTTTAATGTTGTTTTGACTACAGCTGTGTGAACCATGTTTCAGCCTTACTGTTTTGTTTCTGTCTTCCTCAGTGATGTGCAACCATGGAATTAGCATATGTACGTAAAGGATGGGAGCAATGTTTTCCACAAGGGGGGAGGGGACTTGCCCATGCAAAAAAAAAAAAAATTAAATATTTTAGTGATTTCCCCAAATGTTCTGCAGGTTTGCATTAAGAGAATTTACCTCAAACAGTATGCCCGCCCCAGTCTGATCAACTGTGGCCGAATTCTGTTTGTATTTCTGTTTTGTTCACCCCTGTAATGTGCTACTGTCTTTTTTTGCAAGTAACTCACAGACTGCAGCGAAGGCAGAAGTGTATGGTTAGAAGTGTAACACCACAGATTTGGTGCAAAAGCAACGTTAAATATATAAGTTATGTGTATGTATGTGTGTATAGAATATGGTAGGGAGAACTGTAAGGAGAAAATGGAATAAGATACAGCGAGTTCTGATAGCTTGGTGGTACGTTAGTGGTTATTTATAAAGATTGTGGAGGCTGGCAGCTGGCAGATGAGCATTTTAATTTCATTTTGTATACTAAGTCCATATGGTACTGCAGGCAGTTCTATCTTGTCCTGTGTGCACAGTGTTTAGTGATTGTAGCATGTCAGTAGAAGGGTGAAAAGCATTACAGAAATTTTAAAGTAAGTCTACAGGACTCAAAGTGCAGGTGGGTAGTGTCTTTGAGTAATAAAGGACATGTTTAAAATGCTGAGAGTGAACAGGTCAAGAATAATGTAATGAAATTTTTTCTCAGAGAAGGCTGTGTAGATGTATGATGCAGCCATCTAGAAAAGAAGTTGTGTATTCAGAAATGGTGACTGAATTGCATGTGACAGAATGTAGAGAAAATCATTTGTGTGTGTGTGTGTGTGTGTGTGTGTGTGTGTGTGTGTGTGTGTGTGTGTGTGTGTGTGTGTGTGTGCGCACACTGTCATTGGAAAGTATGTCCAGTAGAATAGGAATATAGGCAGCCTGGGTGAATTGAGGTGAGCAAGGGTCTCAGCTGCTGTTTCTGCTGATGATGAGATTTGTCGGGTTATTTGTCCTGTTTGCATCTATCATGAAAACCTGATTTTGGGTGTCAGCATTTTTATAATGTGCTAGTACAACTAGAGGTCATTGCTTTAGGAACAGCTGTAAAGTGAAGGTTAATGGATTAATTTCTTCTCATTAGTTTTCTGATTCCATGAAGATATTCTGCATAAATCTTAGAAAGTGCCAAGAGGTGTGCAAATTGAGTGTCTTAATTTTTCTAAGATTTCCCATGGGTGCCAGGAGTTCTATAACTACTACCACTTGGCTTTCTAGAGTTACACTTCACATGTAGTGGGTACTTAAGCAACACAAATTGTCTTATGTTTCACATTTAGGGCATGTTTTATTCATTATTTATGTTGACCACTTTTATCATCAATTATTCATGCCTCCCAACTGTCATTTGCCTCTCTTCACTTCCAGTCTGTCCCCCCCAGCTTTTTATGCATTTTAATCAAATTTACTTGTAGAGCTTTACAATGTCATGCAAAGTGGCCAGGCCTTATAGTAGTACCATGTCTGTTGCTACCTAATGGCTGCTTTATGAACCTGTGAGACATCAGTTTTCTGACTCCAACTTATCCTTTGGATTGCCTACAGATGATGCACAGTGTTGAGTGCTGTCACATACATTTCTAGTACAGTCTGCATGGTGATGTCGCCTTCTGCGTACACTCTAGCCATGGGAAGATTTGTGATACCACTTCTGTACTCCACAGCTTACCCTTTTACCTCTTCAGTAGCATCTTCTTTCCCTGCCTGACTACAATCACCCATGACGCACAATGGCTGATTGTGACAACAAAAGCTGGGATTATTGTATTGTATTAACTATCTGCATCATTGTACACAGTTACTGTAAACTGCCATCTTCACTAGTCTAGTTGGTTGCACTCTTTGATGTCTATATTTAAGGTGCATGTTATTTTTTTGTTTGACATCACTATATGCCATCATGGACTGAGCGGTCTTGTTGCATATAATGAGTCATTACCCTGTCCCCCTTACCCACGTCTTATCAAACTCTCTTCTTTAGCCATCATAACTCCTATCTCTAACTAGTGTGACTACAGTAAGCATATTTCCCAAGGAAGCAGTGAAAATAAGTGTGTTTATTGTGTAGGTCCTCACCATCAACCTGAACCTTTTGAAATCTATGCAAAGTTTAGTAAGACTATACTAAACAGGTAGAGGAATCGACTTTGCACTTGACTTCAGATTATGTACAATTCCCAGCAGGAGTCTCTTTCTAGACACATCTCAACAGTTCTTTCTGGTGGTGCTAAACATAAGGACAGCCTCCCCTTTTCTTATGAGTCTACATTATTAAAATTAAAGCCATGTCTTTGTCCAAGTATCAGTAATAGGAGTCTTCACCTGACAGCTGATTTTATGGTTGTAGTAATGAGCTTCATGTCAGTAGAAGCCTTGCCAGCAAGAAGTGCCCACATCCTGGCTTTGGAACCTTTGCTTTTTCTCCAGTCAGGCAACCTCCTACCCTTCCAGCAATTGACTCTTCATAATTGATCAGGGTTGTTGAGGTTCTCCAAAAGGGGTAGAGGGCTTCTTCATCTTAGTTTGTGAATCAGCCTTCCAATGCAGTGTTACCATACAGAGATCACGGACAGCCTAGAGGGGACCATAAAGTACATGACTCCTAAAGCATATTCACACCACAGATGAAACTGCAGAATGTCTGCAGGACTCCTCCTCCTCCTGCTTGGTCTCACCTTTCATTGACATTTATTTATTTTATTTATTTTTATTTTACATTTGTTGACCGGGCTAGTCTAACTGGATATATGTCAATTTTCAGTAGAGGTCCGGGGAGATAAGCTCCGAGGAAACAAACAAAATCACATATACAAAACTTAATGTATACAGTGAACATTGCAGGTGCAGTACAGAGAATAATCAAAGAGGTCATTCGTTCATAACATAGTGCAAATATACAGATACAATTAGTACAATACAAAATGTAGTTGCAATACATCATAAAGAAAAATATGGCAGCTGAATTATACAATATTAGTATACAAGTACTCATAAAGAAAAAGTAGGAGCTGAAATTATACAATATATTAGTAAAAGTCGTCTCCTTAATGAGATTCTGAAGATGTAAGTAATAGTATAGAAGGACAAGGTAAGTTGTTGAGGAGGGTAGGTTGAACCAAGTAAGAAGAGTTAGTTGATCAGTCAGGTTTAGTACAGGGGCACAACCAGTGTGCTCTGAGGAAAAGACATCACTGGAAATATGGTAAAGAAAGAACTTGTTCACTGCAGAGAGACATTTGAGAAAGTCATATTGGATTTATGGACTTGTATCTGATTGTACTACATGGATGGAAGATGGTTAAGTCAGATGTGACTATTTCTGTAGCTTTGTTGGGGAGGAATTCTGCTCCTTAAATCACAATGTCTCCAGCCCCCTGACAAGAACTCTAGCAGAAGTTCATCATCTTAGATTGTAACCCAATCTCATGGTACAGGTTATGTGTAATGTTCTAGAAAGAGTTGTGGCAGCAGGGAATTCTGCCCTAGCCTAAGACCAGCACTCCTGCCCCTACCCTTAGCCCAGCATTTCTGGCTGTGTTTTATTTCTTTTGCTAATGATTCCAAGCCAGCATTTATGGATGCAGGCTTTAAGGGGTGCTCACTCTTCATACTGAAATACCATTCAGCCAATGCGGAGGTGTTTCATTCTCTCCTGTGTTTCCTTTATTGGACACAAAGAACCAGACAAGGTCATTTTCCACTCCACCCTGTGCTGCCCACACTAACAGGGAGGTAGATTTTGTCAGTCACCATCACCCATGTGACAGCAATGCAACTCTCCCAATGACCATGGAAGGCAGTGTTACCATACAGAGATTATGGACACCCTAGAGGGAACCACAAAGTTCCTGACCCCTGCTTTCTCTTACTGGAGGAATTTGAGGTGGGGTGCTCATTCAACTTCCTTTGTGGTGCAGAATATCCAGGGAAAGGCAGATAATACAGATTGTCACTAGCATATACTTCAGTCTGTTCACGTCCAGGTGAAAATGCCCATCTTACCCTTGTTGGACTTGTCACCCCATCTGATGATGTAGGTGGAGAAAAAGGTGCAACAGCTTCCCACTGAAAAAAACATCCAGGGAGTACCAAAAAGCCAGGGACGATAAGTATATTATTCTAGATTCTGTTTGTGTCTCACAAAAGCAAAGGTCCTCAGTCCCACTCTGGATATTAATGTCCTAATCCCCTTTATTCCCAAAGAGTCCTTTCACAGAGTGACTATGTACTCCAGCCTTCTGAGTTTATCAAGGCATTTGCTTTTCTGGATGGTTAGCAGCTAGTATTGCATACCAGAAACATGTTCATCCTGTACACAGATCTCATGTGCAGATGGTTCCCCTAAATGGCAGTTGCATTCAGTTCAGATGAAGTTACAGATCTAATCAACATGGGGCATTTTATGTACTGGAACCACAATCAGTACTATGATCCTCAAGATCCCTCAGTGTTTAAGGTACCCTACCCCTGCAGTGCTTGTTGTATCCTACCCAAGCTGCATGTGAGACTTTTGCAGTGGATGTTCTGATATCATTGCTGTTATCACAGGGATTCTGTGCAATATCTGACAAAAGTTATCCTATTTCAACAGTTTGCTTTGGTGGCTTGAGCTGAGCAGCCATCTTCAAAGCAGCCCCTTTGTCATTCCAATACTTTCAGCCACTGTCACTGCAGATGCCTCTTCTGTAGGAAGGGGGGTGTATTTCAGTGGGCAAGCTGTGAAGTGCATGTGATCGTTCTAGAAGTTTTCCTTGTTCGGCAGTAACGTGGAGATGAAGGCAGTCTTGCAAATCCTCCAGACACATTACGGTGCCCCTCCAGCATTCTGTTATTTATTTAATTAATTGGACTACATAATTGCAGTCTATTACTTCAACAAACAAGGTAGAACGAGGTCCTAGGCACTGTTCCAGGAGACAGGAAAAACATGAAAGGGCAACCACAGTCCATTGTTTTCTAGGTGGCACACACGTTCCTGGAATTCTTGTCTGTCTTACAGACAGAGACTGCTTTGTCCTCTTAATGGCCCATGAGTGGCCACTCAGTTTAGCTATTTTCAGGGTATTGTTTCTGGCAAGGTGACTCCCGATCTGTGATCTATTTGCATCTCCCACCAATGCCAAGTGTCAGAGATTTGTATTTCTCATCTGCCCCCCTAATAGACAGTGCAGGGATATATTAGTCCAATGTCTGCCTCATGGTTTGCATTGTTTCTCCCATTTTGCTTTGATGTGTATATTCATATTGAAAGCTTGCTCTCATAGGGCTAGGGTCATTGTAGCGACTACATTCTGGCCAGTCAGGTGTGGTTTCTACTCTTGCAGAAATTTCAAGTAGAACCTGTTCCTAGGTCGATTCTCAAGACGACTGTGATGTCTCACTTTTCATGGAGGGTACACCGGAACTTACCAGCTCCGAGAGTAATAGTGTGGCTGCTACATTTCCATTAGAATCCAGAGGTCAGTCATTTTCAGGCAGGATAGTTTATACATTCTGCCATACCTCTCAACTGTACAGATTTTTGTCTCATATTTTTGGTCTGTTTTTCATAAAATTGTGGTTGTTTGACAAATTATTGGCAAGTAATTAAAGACTGATGACAGAAAATAATGATGGAGATTTGAGTTAGACTTCATACCCTTCAGAAAATTCATGCTAAAGCAAGGCCTGTTATTCTATCAACTTTCTAAGTTTATAAGAGCAATATTTAAAAATTGTCCCTATTTTTGGGCCTTTGTCTCACCATTATTTATGGCTGTGTTCAGATTCATTGTTCTTAGAGGTTGAGAGGTATGAATTTGCTACCTTCTTGGAAGTATTCCACTTGGTAAATAAATAAATACACAGACAAGTAGAGGATATTCGCATTCTGCGATGCAGAGCATAGCACTGTCCCTTTCTTAGCTCCTATGTAAAGTCCTGCGGGATTTATTGGAGCTAAATTATTTGACAGCCAAGAAGCACCTTCTGCTGTATCTTGACTTCTACAGTGTGTAGAATGTGTCCTCTTTAGCTTTTGTTAGTCTACAATGTCATAATGAGAGATGTTTTTGTGTCCGCCTGTCAGAGACCCCCATGTTCCCATGGAATCTGTGTTTTGCTCTGGAAACCCTTCCTCTATTTGAACCAGCTTCCTCAGCAGAATTAAGTTTTTGACATGGAAAACACTTAGGAAACTGGTACTTACTAGAAGAGTTTCTGAATTCCAGGCCTCGCACTGGAGCTCTCCTTATCTAGTCTTTTAGAGGAAGAGGTTTTCATTGTTCTTTATGCCAAAGGCTGCAAGTCAGTAAAATCTCAGTCACTGTGCTGAGTTTATTATTCTGTGTAGAAAATATTGTAACTGAGGGAAATATCTATTATATTGTATGGATGTCCACAAACAACTTGGGTACCATGTAGACAGAACCAACAATTGTGGAAAGCTAGCCTGCTTGTTTCTTTTGCTTCCCAGAAAATAAGGTAACAGGTGAATAAACTTTTTGAATTTGCTGTCAACTTCAGTATCCTTTATTTACCAAAAGAACTAGAAAGAATTGCCGCGATGGTGCAGCGGTAGCGTTGTCGCCTCACAGCAAGAGGTTTTTCTGTTCGATTCTCTGCTGGAGCGCCTTCTGTGTGGAGTCTGCATGTCCACCCTGTGGTTGAGTGGCGTTCGAAAGACATATATAGGGCGTACCTTCGTTGAAGGTTGGGCATCGAGCTGGCACCTCAGCACTGTAAAAATCTACTGCCAATCATTAGCAGACCAGAGTTCCGCTGTGGCGACCCCTAACTGGGAAAAATCTGAAAGAAGAAGACTAGAAAGAATTGCAATGTTTACTTAAATTGAATTCTACCAGATCTGAGTCCACTTCTGTGGCGTTTTTCTGCACTGCATCATTTACTCCAGAGCATTTCCAACTTGGTCCTCACCAAGTAACTTTGCTAAACCCTAAAAACTGGGCAGTTGCTCCAGTTTTTCCTGTGGGACTGCTATAATTAAGGCTATTACTCCCATAGACCAGAGTTTTTACTAAGGACTCTGTTTTAAAGGTTAACACGACTGAAGTCTCCTTAAGCAATTGTGAACTTGTGTGTTTACCATAACACTTGCACTGCTAACCCCCCTCCCTGCCTTCCCCCCTGTTTGAACAGGGACCAGGATATCTTTTGAAACTGAAGATGCAGCAGTTGCCCAGGAAAATACCATCCAGTGAGGTGAGTAGCTATGTAAAGATAAGTCACAGGAGTTAGACTGAATTCTTCAAGCAGAATTAATCTAGGGTATGTGCATATATTCCATTTATAAACCTTCTGAGACATAGTTTCTGGATATTTTTTGTGTTATTTTGCCACTGTGTTTTCCTTTTTGGCAATAAAAATGTATGCTAAGTTGTAAATGACTAAGTACTACATATTTTTGAGTGCTGATTGTTTGTGAGATTACAGTGGTTTCTGATTCCAGTGCTTCATAACCATAAGGGCTTTCCTCCTCTTCCTCGAGAGTTGTGTTGAGTTGCACATATCTTATTCTCCTAAGTGCTTAATGGTCTGACCTGTAGCAGTAAGGAGCATTTATTCTGATGTAAATACATCCAGCATGTGTCACAGACTGGGCTTAGCTGACTTGGGGTCAGGGGTCACTGTGCTGTTGCTCTGGTGTCCTGTATCTGTTTCTGAAATTTCAGATAGGGCGGGGGTGAGTTCACTCGGAGGTTCTTTTCATTTTACTTTTTTATTAAACTGCAGCTGGGATTGAGCTGACATGCAGGCTTTCTTTCCAAGACAGCTTTACTGCAGATTAAAATGAAACAGATTGCAATCCAGCAGGACACAGGCTGTTTGCTTAATGTTTTTTTTTTTTTTTCTGCTGACAGAGATGGTTTGTGGGTAAAATGCAGCATGCCGTGGCTATAAACGTTTTTTACTTTCTACAGTCCTAGTCTTTGCAAATATGAACTTTTGCACTTGAAATGGATTTCTTCATTCTTTTGATTAAACAAATAAAATCATGCAAAGGGGACAATGATCTCAAAGGCTGTGGATGAACAAAGTCTAGTATTATTGGTTAAAAGGCTTTGAGTGGGTGAGCATCTGAGTTCAGGAAGTAGTTTGTCTGATTTTTTTTTCTTTTGAGCTAGAGCACAGCTTACTTTCTCAACAGTGTGCTCTGGACTCTTAGAATGTCCCTTGGGGATATCTGGCCTGTTATCCCTTGATGTTATAAGATACGTCTGCCTGTGTGTATATGCTCACTTATCTTGTATTTTTTTTTCTTGTTACTTTTTACTCTAAGCCATAATTTTTATTCATAAAAAATGTTGTACCCTAGTACTGTTATCCTGAATGAACAGAATAAAATTATAAAGTACAAATAAATCCTTGAAAATGCAAAAATACCAGGAGTGTATGAGGGGTAGGCACACAATAAGCATTATGGTGTAAGACACTTTTTGCATGGCCTCTGGCTTCTCTGCTAATTGTGAAACTGGTTCCTACCCTTCATCATCAGATACTCTGCATATATATATATATATGAATAGCTCTCTCTTGCATACATGCACGTGTGTGTGCGCACACACACACACACGCATATTTATGTATGGGGTAATCAATGTATTTGGTCGACTTGCAATTTGTTAAACACATTTTGTCTGATCCCAGTTTGTCAACCACACAGAAGTGACTAAACAGGACTTGCTCAACCATGGGTCAGCCAAGGGTACATGTTCATCTGATTCAGCAATGCTTTAATTCCTAAAATGGCTCAACAAAAGTGAAATGACAATTGTGGAGTTAATTTTAAACTGATAAAGTCATGTACACACAGACAGGTACACACACACACAAAAAAACTACATATGTGTGGATATATCTATGTGTGTATAACAGTTATTCTGCAAATGTGAAGTACACAGCTGGAATAGTCGGTCTGTTTTTTGTATCTTTTGATGTGATTGCCTTGACAGTTTTTATTGTTTTCATGTTATTTCTGGCACAGTGGTGCAGTGAACAGTTCAGTTGTTATTTGAAAATTGGCATTTTCCCCTCAGTATGTGTATGCATATAAATGTATATGTATATATATATATATATATATATATATATATATATATATATATATATATGTGTGTGTGTGTTTGTGTGTGTGCCCCCCACACCCCCCTACTTTATTATTCTAACTCCGAGATCGCACAAATACACACACACAAGGCAAACTCACACCCACACATTACAGTCCCTCACACACACACACCACAGTTACAACACACACTACACCCCTCACAAACACACTTACACACACATACTTACCTGAACCGCAACACCAGAAGCGCTAACGCAAAATCCCTTAACATCGGGATTCTGCATTTCGCGCTTCTGGTCTTACGGTAATGTGGGGTTATGGTCATCTGGTCTCTGTATCTTCAGCGTCAGGATTTTGAGCGTTCGGTAATCCGTAGTGATTATATATATATATATATATATATATATATATATATATATATATATATATATATAGTGTGTGTGTGTGTGTGTGTGTGTATATATATATATATATATATATATATATATATATATATGTGTGTGT